>NW_005356674.1:3002451-3051149 GCF_000412655.1 Myotis brandtii
TGCAGAAGGCCTGCCATCTGTGACCCAGCGCGGGATCCGGGCCTGCCATCTGCCACCCGGGGAGCCGGCCTAAGCCAGCAGGTGGTTATCTCCCGAGGGGTCCCAGACTGTGAGAGGGCACAGGTCCGGCTGAGGGACACCCCCCACCCTCCTCACCCCCGCCAGTGCACAAATTTTTGTGCACCGGGCCTCTAGTATAATTATATTTCTGAAGCTTTGTCACTCTTTTCCTCCTTTTGCATTAGAGCTTTAATATGAGTTTCTGGCAGCTTTTTATTTTCTAATTATTTCTGATGTGAGTCCATTTGTTGGGAAGCAAATGTAGGCTGTGATGGAAAGCATATTTTACTGAATTTAGTATGTTGAAATGTATCTTTTATGAGACCTCTTCTGTTTCATGTTGCTTGCATTATCAGCAAAAGCAGAAAACTGCTTCCTGTTTTCTATAGGACGCCACATATTTTATAGCTGTTGGGGTCTATACTGTTTTTTTAAAAAAACATTTTTATTGATTTCAGAGAGGAAAAGAGAGAGAAACAGAATCATTTGATCAGCTGCCTCCTGCATGCCCCCTACTGGGATTGAGCCTGCAACCTGGGCATGTGCCCTCACCTGGAATTGAACCATGACCTCCTGGTTCATTGGTCGATGCTCAACCCCTGAGCTACAATGGCTGTGCTGGAGTATATACTGTTTTTATTTTTCTCTTTCATTATTTTGGTAAAACTGGTTGAGGTGTTATTACAGAGATTTTTTTTCTTTTCCAGATGCTTTTTCATATATTCCATATATCTAAATACCATAAGATTTGAGTCTTCTTGTGAATTTCCTGACTATTTAGCATTCTAGTTTCCAAGAATGCTTCTTGGAGAAATGTTATTATATTGCTTTTAATCATTAATGACCTGTCTGTGTGTATTTTTTCCTTTCTGAACGTGGCATTTCAGAATGATGTTCTTGTGAGTCTTGGTTAGTTTTTCCTGATCCTCAAGTGTCATTTCATTAACAACAAATAAGGTTTATATAAAATTAGTTACATGATTTGAAGTTTTTGCTGTTGTAAAAAAATTATTACTGATTTTAAAGAAAGTGAAGAAGGGAGGGAGAAGAGGGAGAGACGGAGATATTTGTTCTACTTATTTATGCATTCATTGTTTGATTCTTGTATGTGCCCTGACTGGGGATCGAACCTGAAACTTTGGTATATTGGGATGATGTTCTAACCAACTAAGCTATCTGGCCAGGGCCTGATTTGAGGTTTTTGATTAGGCAATCCTTGTTGCTGTAATAGAAGCATTACTAGAAGGAGGAATTCTGGAGGGGGGGCGGTGGTGGCAAATAAATACAGTGTTTTGTTGGCTGGTAAATATTCTTTTTGTGTATATATGCCATTTAGGTTAGAATTATATAATGCATTTTTGTCGAGTGACAAAATGAAGCCATTGCTTTTCCATATATATTTTAGAATTTTGAATTTCTTGGGGTGACATAGGTTTCAAGTGTACACTTCTTTTTTAAAAAATATATTTCATTGACTTTTTACAGAGAGGAAGGGAGAGGGATAGAGAGTTAGAAACATCGATGAGAGAGAAACATCAATCAGCCGCCTTCTGCACACCTCCTACTGGGTATGTGTCCGCAACCAAGGTACATGCCCTTGACTAGAATCAAACCTGGGACCCTTGAGTCCGCAGGCCGGCGGCGCTCTATCCATTGAGCCAAACAGGTTAGGGCTCAAATGTACACTTCTATAATACATCATCTATATTTTGTACTGTGTGTTCACCACCTAGTTATCTCCTTTCCTCACCATTTATTCCCCCTTTACCCTCTTCTGTATCCCCACATTCCCCTTAATATAACTATCAGCACTGCCACCAACAATGTAATTACTGAAAGCAAACAAAAAAAGAGGATAAGAGGTTTAGAGTTAATATTCTGTGTTATAAAGTTATTTAAAGAAGTTAATCTCTGACTGGTTGTATCAATTTGATGTAAAATCACAATTACTTGTTTCCTTTGGGTTTTGATTTTGAAGGATTTTCTTTAAAACACTATAGTTGAATCTTATCCCTGTTCACTTCACTTCGTTTAATTTCTCCTACCCAGTTTTAAAAAATGTTCTTACTGATTTAAAAAAACAACATTTTTATTGATTTCAGAGAGGAAGGAGAGGGAGAGAGAGACACATCAATGATGAGAGAGAAGCATTGATCAGCTGCCTCCTGCATGCCCCGTACCGGGGTTGGAGCCCGCAACCTGGGCATGTGCCCTGACCAGGAATCAAACTAGAGACCTCTTGGTTCATGGGTCAACGCTCAACCACAGAGCCACATTGCCTGGCTTTATTGATTTTTTTAGGGAGAAAGGAAGGGAGAGGGGCGAGAGAGAGAGAGAGAGAGAGAGAGAGAGAGAGAGAAACATTGATTGGCTGCCTCCCATACCCACCCTGGGGGATGAAACCTGCAACCTGGGCATGTGCCCGGACTGGGAATTGAACCCTGCATCCTTTTGGTACACGGGACGATGATCAATCATCTGAGCCACACCAGCTAGGGCAGATAACATTTTTTTAAGTGCATATGTACTAGTATATATCCCTATGCCCTTCCTTAGATTAAGTGAAGGATATTCTAAGAGATTCCAACTACTGGGGCCTTGTCTTACTGCATAACCAACACCATGATATGAGAACATTTTCATCACCTCCAACACCATTATGTAAGAACATTTTCATCACCTCCAAAAAGTACCATTGTGCCCATTTGCAATTAATCCCTGCTCACACTGCTAGCCTTAGGCAACCACTATTTCTCCTTTTCTGTCATTTCTAGACATTTTATATAAATGGGATAATACAATGACGTATTTGGCATCGGGCTTCTTTCACTTAGCATGTTTTTGAAGTTCATCATATTTTGGGATGTACCAATAGTTTTTTTTTTAATTGTTAAACAGTATTCTATTGTATGAATATGCTACATTTTATTTATGTACTCACTAGCTGATGGACATTTGGATTATTTCCAGTTTTTGTCTATTATGAATAATGCTACTATGCATATTCACATACATCTCTTTACATGGAAATATATTTTCATTTACCTTTGAGTAGGTTCTTAGAAGTAGAATTGCTGGTTTGTATGGTAAATGTATGTTTAACTTTTAAAAAAATTACCGGTTGTTTTCCAGTATGATTTACCCTTTTATATTCACACTGATAATATAGAAAGGTTCCAGTTTGTCCACATCTTTGCCAGCTCTTGGTATTATTTGTCATTTTGAATTTATCTGTTCTAATAGGTGTATAGCAGTATGCCATTAGTTTTTACTTTTTGTTGTTGTTGTTAATCCTCACCCGAGGATATTTTTCCATTGATTTTTAGGGGGAATGGAAGAGAGAGGGAAAGACAGAGAGAAACATCGATGTGAGAGAAACACATCAATTGGTTGCCTTCTGCACTAGCTCCCACCAGGGCCTGGGCTGGGGAGGAGCCTGCAACCAAGGTATGTGCCCTTGACCGGAATCAAACCCGGATACCAAATTGTCCTACATATTATGTTGAAAATACTCTCTTTTCTCTATTGAGTTATCTGGGTACTCTTGTCACACAAATCAGTTGACCACAAATGTCAACTGATTTGGACTCTCTGGTCTGTTCCATTGATTTATATGCCTGTCCTTTTGCCGTTACCACATTATCTTAATGTTTGTGGCTTTATGGAAATTTTGGAAATTTGGTAGTTTAAGTCCTCCAACTTTTTGTTCTTTTTCAAAATTGTTTTGGCTACCATAGGTCCTCTTTGATTCTAGTTGCTTCTAAGTTAGAGGACTTGCTGATTACACTTGGCCATAGCTGGAAGTACCTTCTTTTTTATACCTGAGTCTTAAATTATGTAATGTGTATGAGAAAACACGTGCCACTGTGAGTTAATTACTAACCATTTGTCCTGAATTGGGAACCAAGGAGCAGTTACTATTTTGTTTTTCCCTTACTGGCTCATATAAATAGGCCATTTGTAATTTGGGAGTGATAGCAAGTCTGGGTGATCACTTTTACTTTTATATTAGAGGCCCGGTGCACAAAATTCGTGTGTGTGTGGGTTCCCCTCAGCCCAGACTATACCCTCTCCAATCCGGGACCCCTTGGGGGATGTCTGACTGCCGGTTTAGGCCCAATCCCTGGAATCGGGATTGGGCCTAAACCGGCAGTCGGACATCTCTATCACAATCCTGGACCTCTGGCTCCTGATCGCTCACCTATCTGCCTGCCTGGTTGCCCCCAACTTCCCGCCCTGCTGGCCTGGTTGCCCCAACTTCCCCCTCCTGCCGACCTGGTCGTCCCTCACTAACCCCCCCTGCTGGCCTGGTCGCCCCATGCAGCCTGCTTGTTCAGTCGTTTGGTCGTCCCTCACTAACCCCCCTGCTGGCCTGGTCATAGGCAGCCATCTTGTGAGGGTGTGAGGGTTAATTTGCATATTACCTCTTAGTACTACTCCTTTTTTGCTTTTAATAAATGGACACTATTCTTTTTTCATAACTCCATTTTGATTTTCTTAATTTATGATTAGTATTTATGTATTAAAATCGTTTGAAATTATATCTTTCTGTGAAGATGCCTTTGTACTAATTGATTAGTACCCTCAAACTATGTTTAATGAGGGCGAGAGGGCGGGGGTGTGTGATTCTTTTGCTCATATCTTTTTCTCATTGTCTAACACAGTGGTTCTCAACCTTCTGGCCCTTAAATACAGTTCCTCATGTTGTGACCCAACCATAAAATTATTTTCGTTACTACTTCATAACTGTAATGTTGCTACTGTTATGAATCGTAATGTAAATATCTGATATGCAGGATGGTCTTAGGCGACCCCTGTGAAAGGGTCCTTCGACCGCCAAAGGGGTCACGACCCACAGGTTGAGAACCGCTGGTCTAACACAAAATAAACAATATGGGCCCTGGCTGGGTAGCTCATTTGGTTAGAGCATTGTCATGATACACCAAAGGTTGTGGGTTTGATCCCTGGTCAGGGCACATATAAGAATTAACCAATGACTGCATAAATAAGTGGGATAGTAAATCTCTCTCCCTTTTTCTCTCTAAAATCACTAAAAATATAAATAAATAACATGATTTTGCTCAATATATTGTAGTATTATGTAGCATTATTAGGTTGATGTCCTAGTTTGTGCTTTTGGTGACTGATCTTTACCTCTTTATAGCCTTAACTGAAAAGTATAAGTGGATCAGAACATACTGTTTGGGGAAGAGACACAGAATCGAGGAAAATAAAGGAATAGGGAATATGGCATGAAAGTAAAGTTAGCTACTTTTCATTTCCTATAAGATGTACAAGATGGGGCAAAGTATGTTTACAGTTATTTCTATGGAAAATTATACAATAATTAATAAATAATAATACAAGAATAAACTCATTGGCATACTCAGAACTGTAAACCTACTTTTGCCCCACCCTGTATTTTTTGTTATCTGGTCTGGTTGGTGAGTTTAACCCATCTCAATTTTAATAGCTTACTTAAAAATCTCATCTTATTCAGTATATGAAATTGTAAATTTATTTTACTAAAATCTATGCTTTCCTTTTTCCCCCCCTCTTAGGACATTTGCTACAAGATCCTATTGCACCCACCAACTCCACCTGCCAACACTATGTCTGCAAAACTTGTAAAGGCAAGAAAATGATGATGAAACCTTCATGTAGTTGGTGCAAAGACTATGAGCAGTTTGAGGAAAACAAGCAGTTAAGCATCCTAGTGAACTGCTACAAAAAACTATGTGAATATATAACACAGACTACATTGGCACGCGATATAATAGAAGCAGTCGACGGTTCTTCTGATATTTTGGCTTTGCTTAATGATGGATCATTGCTTTGTGAGGAGACAGAAAAACCTTCAGATTCATCCTTTACTTTGCCTTTGACACATTCCCCTTTACCTTCGACCTCAGAACCCACAACTGATCCTCAAGCTAGTTTATCTCCAATATCTGAAAGCACCCTCAGCATTGCTATCGGCAGTTCTGTTATCAATGGTTTGCCTATTTATAATGGACTTTCAATAGATAGATTTGGTATAAATATTCCTTCCCCTGAACATTCAAATACGATTGATGTATGTAACACTGTTGACATAAAAACTGAAGATCTGTCTGACAGCTTGCCACCTGTCTGTGACACGGTAGCCACTGACTTATGCTCCACAGGCATTGATATTTGCAGTTTCAGTGAAGATATAAAACCTGGTGATTCTCTGTTACTGAGTGTTGAGGAAGTACTCCGCAGCCTAGAAACTGTTTCAAATACAGAGGTTTGTTGCCCTAATTTGCAGCCCAATTTGGAAGTATCCAATGTATCCAATGGACCTTTTCTGCAGCTTTCTTCCCAGTCTCTTAGCCATAATGTTTTTATGTCCACCAGTCCTGCACTTCATGGGTTATCATGTACAGCAGCAACTCCGAAGGTAGCAAAATTGAATAGAAAACGATCCAGATCAGAAAGCGACAGTGAGAAAGTTCAGCCACTTCCAATTTCTACCATTATCCGAGGCCCAACATTGGGGGCATCTGTTCCTGTGACAGTGAAACGGGAGAGCAAAATTTCTCTTCAGCCTATAGCAACTGTTCCCAATGGAGGCACAACACCTAAAATCAGCAAAACTGTACTTTTATCTACTAAAAGCATGAAAAAGAGTCATGACCATGGATCCAAGAAATCTCACTCTAAAACCAAGCCAGGTATTCTTAAAAAAGACAAAACAGTAAAGGAAAAGATTCCTAGTCATCATTTTATGCCAGGAAGTCCTACCAAGACTGTGTGTAAAAAAACCCAGGAAAAGAAAGGGTGTAAATGTGGGCGTGCTACTCAAAATCCAAGTGTTCTTACATGCCGCGGCCAACGCTGCCCTTGCTACTCTAACCGCAAAGCCTGCTTAGATTGTATATGTCGTGGCTGCCAAAACTCCTATATGGCCAATGGGGAGAAGAAGTTGGAGGCATTTGCTGTGCCAGAAAAGGCCTTGGAGCAGACCAGGCTCACTTTGGGCATTAATGTGACTAGCATTGCTGTGCGCAATGCTAGTACCAGCACCAGTGTAATTAATGTCACAGGGTCCCCAGTAACGACGTTTTTAGCTGCCAGTACCCATGATGATAAAAGTTTGGATGAAGCTATAGACATGAGATTCGACTGTTAAATCAGTGGGTCTTTAAACCTGCCTCTGGTAGGGAAATAGCTACAGTTTAAGGCAGCTATGGTTTTGTTGGTTTAACTTGCCGGAGCTCCTGCATATAGATCACTTGTATCAAGTGTTTTCATTGCTAAGTTATATGTGTTAGTGTCGGGGAAATAGTTTGCAGATAATGGAGGAGTAACCCTACAACTATATGTCCTTAGTTCTTACAGAACCTCATAGTTTGAGAACAAATGCTGATGCAACTGATTTATACAAAATGAACTTTGGCAAGGAAGATAACATTAACCTCATTGTTTATGGTCATGCTTTGTGCGTAATCAAAGTTTATGATTAAATGTAAGGAAGTGGTATCTAGTCAGTCCATAAAGATTGTGCTAAGTTTTTGTGAAACATAGCCATTGTTTGTTCAGGAGACTCAGTGCTTGCTATCTTCAGATGCCATTGATGTTTCTCCTGTTGAAAAGCTGATGTGTCCAGCTCAATCTATATGCTGACAATACCATTTCTGATCATGAAAATTGGCTACTGGTGTATGTAGCAGTTCTTAAATCAGCAGTATTATGAAAGAAAATTTGCCCCTCATTAGAATGTTGAAGAAATCTGTCTTTTAAAGGTGAACAAACTGAAATTCTGTCAGACTGCCTATGTTTAGTTATTTATGCTACCGAAATTTTGTGAGTTGAGCTCCTTTTTTTAGTGAAGTCTGACTTATTTCTAGGGAAAAAATTCTTGATCCTTTCTTCACTGTGCGCAATGTTCTAATTAGATAAATGAAGTGGAGAAGAGCAGTTTTATTCTGAAGCTGATTGAGTTTAGATTATAGTATGTGACAATTAAAAATATGTAAACGTTTTATTTAGAAATTGGGATGTATTTAAAATAATTTTGGAATAATGCCCCCAAATGTATCCAGATTTTTGCATTATACTTAACTGCTATTGGCCACTTTGATTTTTTGTTTCCTCGAATAGTTTGCCACAGACTATTTTAAATATGCTTTTTTTTTTTTAGGGTGCTATTTGTTATGAAGGCTTCTATATAGAGGCCTAATAAAAATGCCTTTTTTAATGAATCCTCTGCATTTAGGTAGGTTTGAAGCTAGGATGATTTTCTTTAGAATGCTCTTTTGCATGTAAAGCACAAACTATGTTTCAGTTTAAATGCACTTCTTCCCTTTAATTTTTATGGGGAAGACAAGTGAGTCACAAACATTCTGTTGAAGGGAAGTCTGGTCAGTTGCTTGAAAGAGCACAGCCCAAATAAAACAAGGACTGACTAGGTTGTAAAGAAATGACCTTATGATTTAAAAGAAGAGTTGCTGCTTTGACAGTGCTTATTTAAAGAAAAATACTGCTGGAAAACTTCCAATTTTTACGTTCACCATCTCGTGAGATCTGACATATGCTGAAGTTACGTTTTGATTTGGCACACAGCATGTTCAATGATGGTTACTCACCTAGGACAAGACATGGAGAAGAAACCTTGGACACAGAGCAGATGACACCTCCTTCTGTTTTGTAGTGTATCCTGGTGTCATTTTCTGTGAATGTGGTCAGGTAGAGTTGTTTTTCTTGTTGAGCTTTTTTTTTTTTTTTTTTTTTTTTTTTTGGTCTCTTGGTGGGGTGGGGGTGGGCTAAAGCCATAGGAAGAAAAATGTGATGTATGTGTCCAGTATGTACTATTTTGTTTTGTTTTGCAAGAAGAGTTGAACTATTTTTGATAACAAGAGTAAATGGTGGAAAATGCTTCTTAGTTGTCTTGTCTTTATTTGCTTTCCAAGTTTTGGAATTTTATTTAATTCCTCAAGTGTTAGTGTCTCGGGGTGGGGGTGGGCTAAAGCCATAGGAAGAAAAATGTGATGTATGTGTCCAGTATGTACTATTTTGTTTTGTTTTGCAAGAAGAGTTGAACTATTTTTGATAACAAGAGTAAATGGTGGAAAATGCTTCTTAGTTGTCTTGTCTTTATTTGCTTTCCAAGTTTTGGAATTTTATTTAATTCCTCAAGTGTTAGTGTCTCATGAAACATGTATTTGCCTAAAGTTTGTAACAGTTTTGTGTTGAACCCAGATGCCCTGCTATATATATAAACTTGTAAATCTGTTCTTTATTCATTAATGATCACTGCAAAAATGACTAGAAATGAGATTGTATACATGGATGATTAGGATATATTTTGCAAACTCCCAATCTTTCCTAATATTATGATCTTAAAAGTCATAGAGTACCTTATTGCTTCCCAAGTTTGATAATCTTAGTTTTATGTTTTTTGATGCATGGGAGGTTGGCAATATAGAAAAAGTGGAAGTCTTTAGTATGTGAGGGCCTTGATTGTTATGTAATATTGCCAATGATGAATTCAGGTTGTTTTTAGCACAAGTTTCTCTTTTTTATGCTGGTATTCACACTGCCACATTTTGGAAACCTGTATTACACTTTAAATCTATCAATAAATGTTAGTTTTCTAATTCTATGTTGTAGAATACTGAAAAGTTTGGGATAGCATGCTCTGAATGGCCTATATTATATACATTTGGGGAAGTAATACAGTGCCTTGATTTTTACATTGTTTTCCTTTATACCATGAGTTACGGCTAACTAGGGATGATTAAGAAATTATTACTGAAGTAACTGGATTTACTTCATCGGGATTTGATACTACCAAAATAATAACAGCATTTAATATGACATGTTTTCACTTGTTCTTTTTGAGTCTTTGTTATTAACATAAGTGATCAAATGATCTTTCATCTTAGGTAATAGAAATTTTAGAGCTGAGAGTTTATCCCTTTGTTAGTTTCATTAAGTGTACATTTTCATGCTGAGGTGTAAGGGTAAGAATTCCTTTTATTTTACTGTGTTCTATCTAGTTTGCTTAAAACAACTCTGCGGTGACCTTGTGGAAGAAAAGTAAGTCTTACAACATATGAAAAGTAAAATTTCCTTCCCCATATCATAGTAACAAATATAAAATGCTTTAAAAAATACTAAATTCAAAGTATGGTATTGGAATCTAACACTTGGATGGTATTTTAACTTTTCTTCCTCCCTTTAATAATGTTTAGTGTGTGTATATGTGTGTGTGTATATATATATATATATTGATTTCAGAGAGGAAAGGAGAGGGAGAGAGAAACAACCATGAGAGAGAATCATTGATCGGCTGCATTCTGCATCCCCCCTACTGGGGATCAAGCCAATAATCCTTGATGTGCCCTGACCAGGAATTGAACCAGCGACCTTTTGGTTCCTGGGTGGACACTCAACAGCTGAGCCACACAGGCCGGGCTTTCCCTCCTTTTAAAAAGTATTTTTAGGTACCTAAATAATCAATTACATATTCTTCTAAAAGAATGTATTATATGTAAGACTAAAGTTCTCTTTGATCCCTGTGAACCTCTCATTCCCAAACCCTGTTCTTCCCATCCCCCAGAGGAAATCACTTCTCATTTTGAGGTGTTATCCTTACAGATCTTTATCGTTTTCTCAGGGGGCTCAAAGAGTTATTCTCTTTGAAACTCAAGCTTGTTTACAATGTTACTCAGACATAAAAATGAATTCAAGTGTGATTAAAAGCACAGTATGTAGTGATTATCTTAGTGGAATTCATATTTGACAACTTGTCTTTATTTAATTTTCGTAAAAGGGAAAATAAAAACAAAAGTTAAGTCATGCAGGCTTCTCTATTCAAACATACCTTAACATTTCCAAAAGTTGAGCAAATGACTTATCTCATTTAATCAGTATAGAGTTTTATAAACACTTTGAACCGTATACAATGACATAGATAAGGTGCAGGGAAAATACATAGAATTTTATTAGTTGATTACTTTGGTAACGTTATGCTATGAAACTCACTTTTTCATTGACTAGCATTAGGATTACGATAAACTTCAATTGAAACTTTTATCATGGAGACTGGGATATTGTAACTTGAAATTTTCAGTTGGGCGGTAATGATTATATGCAGCATGATCTTTACCAGGAAGTCAAATACATACTATCTTAGTTCCTCAAATTCACATTTCTTGCGTTCAACTCTAGAAAAGGAGTGAAACACATTCTTATGTCTGAAAATGTGATACTTTGGGGTAACCTAAATTAAAATAGTCTTATCTTAAATGGAATGATATTGGTAGCTTGCTTTTATAATAATTACAGACTTTTTGAAATCAAATACTGACCAAAGTGAAAATAAGAGGACTTTAGTAAGAAACAAGGGAAAAATGTAAAGCCAAGTTAAAAAAAAATCAAATGTACATTGGAAAATTGGATTTTATTTTTACTTTTTGCTGAGTCTTAGAAATAGTTTAGGTCATTATGGATAATAAAACCTTTAAACCATATCTGGCTTCTAAAAAAAAAAAAAAGTAATTGCTTTCCTTTCCTGGTAAAGGTTGGATGGGATAGATGGTAAATTTTATGTGCCACATAAATATTTTTAATCCTATTTATCAGTATGTTTAGGTTATTGCATGTAGTGTTTCCTCCAAATAGTCACTTTTAAGCTTTTACTTTGTGAATTATTAGATATTAAGTTTTAATAGTTACCATTTTCTTTAACAGTTAAATGGAAGATCATTTCTGATCATGGAGATAAAATAACAAGAAACAGAGTATATTGACAAGGATTGCTGTTACACCAGTTGATAGTACATTTCCTAATATTCCTTTTCTCCACTTTTTGCCTACCACAACTCAAATGTTTATTTCATCATTTGGCCTTAACCACCAGCATGGGAACCAAGTCGGGGTGAGAAGGAAAGCTATTCTGACATTCAGGACTTTTGGTTAAAACACTAATAGGGGAAAAGTTGATGACTTTTCACAGAGATGAATATTTAAAAAGTTGGGTTTTTTTTTTGGTGTCTTTTATATTGTCAGAAATTTCCATCCTTTTTATAGTTTATTTTCAGTTTTATCTTGAAGGTTATCAGGATTTGGCTGCATCCTGACTTGCTGACAAATGTAGATATCTGTAGTGAATACATCGACCACTATAGTACATGAAATAGCTTTCTTTTTTGGGTGGCATCACTGTTTTCCTCTATTTCTGTGATAAATACTGAAGTGGATGGAATATTTGGAATAGTTACACCATGAAGTAAGGAATAATGTTTAGATTGAGGCTTTTACTATTGGATTAGTCTGATATTAAGTCATGAAAGGAATATGTCTAGTAAGAGTTTTCATATATCATTAAGTCTTCAAGAAGGCCTTCTGATAGGAAGTATAGATGGGGTATCAGCTAATTTAGAGACTAATTCAATTTTCTACAAATAGTGGATGAGTTAAGAGGAAACTTTTTTTCAAGTATGAATCAAATTCTGTACTTACTTTCATGTAAGAAGTTTTTTCTTTAGATTTTATTTAAGACCCACAGTCAAGATGGGGAAGGGATTATTCAGAGCTTGCCAGCAAAGTTGGAAGGCCCAGTGGTTACAATACCTGAGGATGTAAAGTGACTAGCAGTTTGGCAGGTCATTGTGAAATAATACATTAAACCAAGTAAGTTCAAGATCTTTGAACTCCAGTACACACATAATTAAAAGAAGTCTCTGAGATGTTTCGGCAGTGCTTTTATTACCAGGGCTAATTCAGTTCTGGAGGCCCTTAATGCTTTTTCAAGTTCCAGAATTTTTTGACTCAAGTTTTCTGCAAGTGAAAGTTTCTTCTGGGCTCCACAGGAACCCTGAGGGGCCTCAGGGATGCTGGACAACACAGGCAACTCCTTATTACTGTGCTTGACACTGTCCCCAAGAGATCCTTGGTACATTCAGGGTGAAGAGTGCTGGTTCACAGACTTTGGAAGGTGATGTATATCATTGTAATTGCTTCTAAGGAAATCTCTGTAAGAGGTTTGAGGCAAACTGGAGTAGTCTTGCAAATTGAGTGTGTATATCCAGACCTATTGCTTAAAAATTTAAAGTTCCCAGTGCCAATACACACTTGCAGAAATCAAAGCCTTTAAAAAGCAGTTTGCAAACTAAAGCATCTCTTCACAAGAAAAAAAGCATTTAAAATACATATCTCCTTTTCATTATAGACATTGGCAACTATTCTTCATCCACTGACTGAAGCTTTCCACATTTCTCAGGAAGGCTTGAGGTTGCTATTTTATTGCCTTTGTTTCCAATTTCAGAGGGAGAGGCAGGTTCCTCTGTTTCATAATCTTCAAAAGAACTGAAAGAAACAGCAAAAGTGATTTACTGATTTTTTAAAAGAAAGTGGGTAGAAGTCAATATTGTAAACTAGAGACTGAGCACCAGCTTGTAAAAGCTGTTAAATGGCAGCTATAAACAATTGAGTCCCCCTGGTGAAGACTGTTCTGGAAGAGAAAATATGTTCTTTAAAGCCCAAATTCATGTTAGAATTTGTTGAAAATGTGCTGTATCAAGGTTTCCCACCCTGGTCGTGTGGCTCAGTTGGAGCATCATCCCATATCTCGGTTGCAGGTTCAATTCACAAGGCACATACATAGGTTGTGGGTTCAATCTTCAGTTGGAGATCCAACTGATGTTTTTCCCCCTCTCAAAAAATCAATAACATATCCTTGTGTGAGGATTAAAGAAAAATTTAAAAAAAAAAAAGGTTTCCTTAGGAGCCTGGTAGGAATGAATGTTCTGAATGATGCTCCAGCTAGGTTAGGGAAGGTGTGAGGTCCATAAAGTCTGAGCTTTTCATGAATGCTTTCCATGCAAAGTGGGGAACTTTCTTAACTCACATTGCTTATAGCTGCATGGCTTGCAAGAAGTACATTTAGTTGTGCAAGTGTGTACATGGAATAGACTGAAGCCATTCTTTGTAGAACACAACATATTCCCTCTGCTAACTCCCCTTTTACTGATACCCTCACCCCCCTGTTCCATATCCTCCAGGCTACCCCTGAGGGTGGCTTTAGGCAGGAATGACATATTTTATCTCTTGGGGGTGATGGTGGCTTGAAGCATTAAAATGATAAACATTCTCAGGCTACACCTGAGCCCAGAAAAATACACATGATCAATGAGCAAAGTCTCTTGTAGTACTTGACATAACTGGCTTAGTTTTGTTACTCTCTGCATGGGCTTTTTACAACATTTGTGCAGAAATTTCTGTACTTAATAGTCCTTTTACAAAAAGTACCAAGGCTGACTAGTGAGGGAAAATATGCTGAGGCAGGTATACCCCTTAGGTGGCACCTGCTCAACTTTCTAAAACATTTTTGAAAAGAGGCTTTAAAAAAAGGAAAAAAAAAGGCTATTTGATCTTCGGAAAACTTCTCCCTGAGTATCAGTTTTTGATCCTATCAAAAGTTATTTTAAAAAATTACAACTTAGTCATTTTGCAAAAATACTCCAGTACATACTTAATTTCTGTTTCCACCCCTCCTCACCTCTCACAATGCTGGATAAGGAGGACAAAAACATGGGAAGTGAAGCAGGGCTGATGGTAGAGACTCCATTTCTGGGAATGCAATTCTCAAAAGTTAATTCTAGCAATGCAGTGTTACACACTGTGGTTGCTGCTGTCTGTGAGCTCTTAATTTCTTAAACACCTCAGTGCAGATCTGGGAGTAAGTTAAAGAGTTAAGTCTGACCTTAGATTAGACTCATTCAGTAAATATTTTAGCTCCTGTTGCTAAGCATGAGCCAAGTGCTAGAAATACAAATGATGAAAAGGACTGAAGCAGCGCCTTCCTTACAGTCAAATGGAGGCCATCTGGAATAGTGGCTAAGTGGTCTAGCTTTAGAGCATGGACTTTGGAGGTTCTAATTTCAGTTTGATCACTTAATGTGACTTTGGGTATGTTGCTTATTAACCCCTCTGCATCAGTTTCCTCAGTTAATAACAGCAGTTCCTATCATAAGGGCTGAGTGAAGATTAGGTGAGAGAGCCTATAAATTATAAGTTCTTGGAAAATGTCAGGTATTATTCTCATGATTGAGAAGTGATAGGATGGTGGCACAATCCTATATTGGGGGCAGGGTCACAATTTTTGTGTGTATGTCATTTGTGAATAAAAGTTTTATAAAAATACATACTTCTCCCCACTATAGCCTCATACCAGAAATGTGATTTCTAGCAATGGATTATTTATTTTTAAATATTTTCTATTGATTTCAGAGAGGAAGAGAGAGGGAGAGATAGAAACATCAATGATGAGAGAGAATCATTGATTGGCTGCCTCCTGCATGCCCCCTGCTAGGGGTCGAGCCTGCAACCTGACTGGGAATCAAACCATGACCTCCTGGTTCATAGGTCGGCACTCAAACACTGAGCCACACGGGCTGGGCTCCAGCAATGGATCTGATACAATCTAGTACATGAAGATATTCCAATGCCCTGAAGGTTGGTTAGACTGGAATGTTACCATTTCTTTTGCATTTTCAAGGCACCAAGAGCAGTACCATGCACAGAGAGATATGGGAGGAATCTCATGGATTGAGGGAGCTCACTCAGAACCTATTGTCAGTGTCCTTCTTAGTGTTCTGGAGACGACTCTAACTCAGTGGTTCTCAACTGGGAGTGGTTCCCTCCCCTCACCCCCAGGTGACATTTGGCAATGTGTGGAGATATGATTGTCACAATGGGGTGGGTCCTACTGACATCTAGTGGGTACAGTCCAGGGATGCTGCTAAACTTCCTACAATGTGCTAGATGCCTCAGAACAGAATTATTCAGCTTAAAACATCATGCTGCTGTGGATAAACCCTGCTCTAACACTTGAGCTTTTAGTGTCAGTGCATCTCAGGGTTCTGGACTAAGCTCTTCTCCTAAGTACTTTCCCGGTAATCAGCCTTTGTCATGGCTTGTTCATCTGTGGCTTCTAAATGTGCATGTCCAGCCTCGGCCTCTTCCTAAGCTGGAAACCACCATGCATGGCTCTTCTGGTGTGAGAGCTTATACAAACCTGAACTTACCCTTCTCACAGTCCTACCCACTCAAAGCCAGAAACCTAGCCATCCCAAATTCCTCTTCCCTCTTCCTGTCCCCTCCCTTCTTCAAATCCAGCCAATCTCTTCTACCACTTTCAGTATCACACGGATATAGTCCTGCCTTTTCTTCTTCATTAGCACTGATTTTTGTTTAGGGTACTATACTTTCATGCTTGGATTACTGCAATAGTTTTCTAACAGTAGTCTTCCGGCTTTCACTCTTGTCATAAACCCTTTGCTACTGCCATACTAGGCTATTTACTATGTCAGAATGGGTTATGGTCTGGGACCTAATGCTACTGTGCAGGTTTTTCAGTGTCCTGCAGTGCCCTTCCCCCTTTGGTTTACTTGTGCTCATTTTAAAATCTGAGCTGTCATTTAAAAGTTCCTGATTCCCAGTACCTGAGCTACCACCATTATTTAGATATCCGTAATGGCTTCCTTATTTGTCTCCTTGATTCTATTCTTGCACCTCTACCAATCTAGCATAGCAAGCTTCAAAATATGTAAGGGGATTACATTAGTCCTTATTAAACTCTTTCAATAGTTTCCCTAATTTTTCCAACCACATTTCCTTCTGTTGCTCACTATACTCCAGCAACACTGGCCTTTTAAAGTGTTCTTAATACACTGTTTGTGTCCTGTCTCAGAGCCACTGCACATATTTTTTCCCTCTGCCTAGGACATTTTTACTCCCTGCTTTTTGCACAACTGTTTCTTTCTTAAAGTTCTCATCACCTCCTCAGGAAATTCTTCCCTCAGCACCCTTGCAAGCCTCTCTCCATTGTTGGTTCACCCTATTTGTTTCATTCATAACTGTATAATCAAATAGCTGTCTTCCCCCACTGGACTATAAAGTGTCCATTTTGTAACTCATCAATATCCTTGGGCTATACTGTAATACCTGGCACTAGCGGCTTAAAATGAATTGTTGAATGAATTGTGATGTCCTAATGCTCTTGTAAAATGATATGTCAAGTTGTTGGGGAAGCCTGGAATCATAAAATGGTGAAGGGGCAGAGGTGATCTTGAAGTCACTAAAGTCAGAACTAGAAGAGCCTTAATCTTTATCCTGCTCCCCAGGAATTCTTGGGGGAGAGAGTTAGTTTCCTGCTAAATGACCTCTTTCAGGTTTATTGGTAGGTCACTGGGATTCCTCTGAGTTCCAATGAAGGTAATTTTATGAAGTATTCTGTTAATTTAATCATTTTTAATGAGTAAAGCGTTAAAAAAAATAAAGCAGAATTCATAGGGTTCACAAATAGTTCACTGGAAATCCTAGTTGTCATATTTACAAATTCTTTTAGTATAAACATAGTATTGTTAACATAAGGGAGAACAATGGTTTATACGTGTGTTTGCTAGCAATAAGACTGCATTTAGAAACCTGTTTCTCTAAGTTTTCCCTTTCAGATGAGCAATTTTCTGGGCAAACTTAAAACAGCTGGAAAGAGCGGAAATAACGACTGGCTCTTATGTGGTCTGACAAAGGATTTGTATGCAGTTTCAGGTTTTTGTCTGGGAGTTGTAGTTTGATTCCAGTTTTGGGATTTGATTCTTTTCAGTGGCAAAGAGATAGGATAGTTGATTTAGGGCTTGTCTGAGGAAATCTAACACGGTAGCTATAAGCATAGAATAAAATTTTAAGTAGATCTCTAATATGGAGTCTATAATGCTTTAGAAATAGTAGTAGATGAATTTTACCTTTATACTTTTAAATTAAAAACAGCTACTGATTTAAGGTGGATTAGCTGAAATACTTGGCAAGTTAAATATTTGGCTAATGAATTTCCCTGCTGACCCATTCAATGACTAGGGAGTTTTTTATTTTAACTGTTGTTAAAGTTTCCTAATGTGTGCCAGTGCCAGTCATTTTCCTGCCTCAGAAAGTTGATATCACTTCATTTTTGATGGCTGAGGATCTCTTATAGTTCCCCAGGGTCATCCTTTTTTTATTTGGGATGTAGACAGTCAAATACAAGTTTAAATATGATCTAATTATGAACTTGAAGGAAGTGATAGGGTTTCATTCATTTCTGTTATCAACCACTGCCTGGCCTAGAGTGGGTACCAGTGAATATCTATTGAAATAAATTAAAATTGGGCTTTGATTTGTTGAATGCAGAAAAAATGAAAACATCGTATTAATAATTTAAGGTCCACATAAAGGCTGTTTACTGAGCATTATGAAAAAATGACTCAGAACTATTCTACTTTGGCATATTAATTTGTTATTCCTTCTTTTTCTCTTCCCAGGCCCGAATATACACATAAAATGCTGTCACCTCCCTCCTCTGCCCCCAGTATCCCTGCTCCTCTGCTGAATTCTCCCACTTCACTGAGGACAGTCAGGCTCCACACAAGGCTCCACACAACCCCTGCTCCAGACTTGACTTTCACTAGCTACATTCTGGAAGATTGCTCCGGTGGGTTTTTGGCTGGCCTTCTTTGCCTATAGCGCCTTATTTTCCAGTGCTAATGGAAGTAAGTGTGGAATTCTTACAAAGAGTAATTCTATATAGTCTACATTTAATATAAAGGAAAAAACCCACCATTAAAAATTAAAAAACAGTTCTAAACTATCTAAATGTCCAATAATGGAGAAATGGGTGAGTTATTGCTTGAGAGTACCCTGAAGCACTGACAGTCATGTTTATGAAAACACATCTGCGAGGCTCTTCCACATCCCTAACTGTCTGCCAGGTGCTAGAATCACAAAATGAATAAAACAAAGGTTCTTTGCCCTGGAGGAGCCCATGTTCTGATGGAAAGACATGTAACATTAAATGGCAAAAAGAAATATACCAAAGTGTAAATAATGGTTATCTCTAGATGACTGAACCAAGAATGACTTTAACTTCTACATTTTCCATTTTTTTTCCAGCAGCAAACCTGTACTTCTCTACTAATCAGATGAAGACTCTCAGAATAAAAATAATTACATTAATCTAGGTTAATAAAAGGTAAAACTGTTGGTGAAATACCAGAATATCTTGTAAGAAAGTATTTTTAAGGTAATGTAAAAACCTCAACTAAATATCTGAAGTAATCAAAGCTTGTTTCTGATATTGCAGATCTCAGTTTCTTAAGATAGCAACTTGGAGGACCCTTTAGCCTGTTTTACATGATTTTTAATTACTTTTATTGTAGAAATCCTAAAAATGTTAATGATAAATTTGGTGTCATAACCTGTTGTCTTCATATAGGTGATACATCTAGTTGAAAAAATTTATGTAACTGATACCCTGTCTTTCTGGTTTCCACTATGACCATTCATTAGCTTAGCTGAATTTATACAAATTCTGTTGTATGCTGTGATCATGTTGTGGTGCTGGATATAATGATCACAATGCCTGCATTCTCATACCTATGGAAACCTTTGGCACTCTTTCACCTCACTGAAATCTGGAGTTATTAACAGGTTAGTTATTGGAGACATGACCTAAGTACCAGCCTTGAATTAGGAAGTACAGACAGTTGGCACAAGGCTACCTATGACTGTTGTTAGATGGTAAAGTAGATGGAGAATTTCAAGTTGTTTTTGGAAGGTCAAGTCATCAGAACGCCTGCAGTTTTCCTTGTAGAAGGGCAGCTGCTGGATTACTGCTGCCTCTAGTGCCACTCAGTAAACATCTGCTGAGGCTCTTCCACATCTCTAACCGTCTGCCAGGGGCTGGGATCACAAAATGAAAAAAACAAAGGTTCTTTGCCCTGGAGGAGCCCGTGTTCTGATGGAAAGACAAATAGCTCTGTTCCCTCCTTTACCCCCCCGCCCCCCAGCATTTGTATGCCAGACACTTATATTTTATACATTATCTCTAACTCTCAGTACAGTCCAGTTCATGCAACAGATATTTATTGTGCCAACTATGTGCCATGTTCTGTGCTCTGGGAATGAGGGGAACAAGGTAGGTAGTGGAATGCTAATGCTACAGCTGATTAAATTCTAGTTCAGCCCTGACCGGTTTGGCTCAGTGGATAGAGCGTCAGCCTGCAGACTGGAAGGTCCCGGGTTTGATTCCAGTCAAGGGCATGTGCCTTGGTTGCGGGCATATCCCCAGTGGAGGGTATGCAGGAGGCAGCTGATCGATGTTCCTTTCTCATCGATGTTTCTAACTCTCTGTTCCTCTCCCTTCCTCGCTGTAAAAAATCAATTAAAAAAAAAATTCTAGTTCAGCGGGGTTATGCAGTGTGGCCAAGATCATAGAAGTGGTAGTTGTAATTATTTGTTGGTTAAATAGGCACTATGCCTAAGGGTATAATATAAAGATATTATAATTAATAGGGTGGGGCACTAGCAGGTTTACAGTTGTATGTGAAACACAGAAAACCTACTTTTGCCCCACCCTGTACATTGTCTTATTTAATCCTTAAAATAGTTTAGTATGGCAGGTGGTATCCTCATTGTCATATAGGGGATGTTGAGGCTTGGATGCTTGGGATCACAAAGCTAGTAAGTGATATGTCAAGGATTTGAATTTATGAGGGTGTCTACCTCTAAATTCTGTGCTCTTATCCATGATGTTATATTGCATCTCTTCCCATGCAAGGGCAGTAATAGTAGTAATAGATACTATTTATCAGGTATCTATGTGCCAGGTGTTTATGTATATTATCTTAGAGTCTCACAACCACCTAGGAAGGTAGTTGCTGGTGTCTTCTGAAACTGAGCCTCAGGAGTCAGGTAACCTGCCCAGCTGGTGAGTGGTAGGTAGAACCAGATCTGTCTGGCTCCTAAGCCTCTGCTCTTTCCATGGGACTGGCATTCTTATTCCCTTTCTAATATTTGAGTCTGATAATTTCTTTTTGCAGACTCACTCTGATTTCCTTGTAAGTTCCTTTTATGATGAAGCTCTAGGTGGTATAGCATTGGGATTCTGGTTCTGGTATTGCTTTTGAACCATGTCAGACAGCTATTAACAACTGTAAAGAGTCCTTTTCCTCTGTTGCCATCCTAGAGCTCATCCTACAGGCTGTGACTATTGTAAGACTCCTCCTCTCCCCTCGGGACCTCATCACCTACATATGCGCTGTGTAAGCCTTATCTTATCTCCCACAACATGAGAAGAGGGGTGGCCAGCAGAAGCCTCTTATATATGCGGGTTGAATTTCGCTGCAGCTGGTCTCTACATTTCCTCTCGTGACCCCTCACCCGTACTTCTGTCTGCATCCCTTTGCTTTGCCTCTCCCCTCTCCACACACTGGCACTTTTTCTGAGCACTACCACAGCTCGAAAAAACTTTAGCTTGTGCCAATTATTTATTCTCTTAAACTGCCATCAGTTTCTCTTTTAGACCACCGGTTCTCAACCTGTGGGTCGCGACCTCTTTGGGCATCGAACGACCCTTTCACAGGGGTCGCCTAAGACCATCGGAAAACACATATGTAATTACATACTGTTTTTGTGATTAATCACTATGCTTCAATTATGTTCAATTTGTAACAATGAAAATACATCCTGCATATCAGATATTTACATTACGATTCATAACAGTAGCAAAATTACAGTTATGAAGTAGCAACGAAAATAATTTTATGGTTGGGGGTCACTACAACATGAGGAACTGTATTAAAGGGTCGCGGCATTAGGAAGGTTGAGAACCACTTTTTTAGACTAATAAACTTTTAAGTGTTTAGGCCTGCTATCTCTATTTTATCCCTCCTTTATTTATTTATTAAAATACATTTTATTGATTTGTTACAGAGAGGAAGGGAGAGGGATAGAGAGTTCGATGAGAGAGAAACATCGATCAGCCGCCTCCTGCACACTCCCTACTGGGTATGTGCCCGCAACCAAGGTACATGCCCTTGACTGGAATTGAACCTGGGACCTTTCAGTCCACAGGCCAACGCTCTATCCACTGAGCCAAACCGGTTAGGGCTATCCCTCCTTTAAAGCAGATTACAAAACAATATGTAGTATAAATTCCATTTCTGTAAAACAAATTACTTACTATTTGCATAGAAATGTCTAGAAAGATATACTCCTAAATGATAAGACAGGCTGTCTCTGAGTGGTAGACTAAAGGTGAAGTTTTTATCACAATTTTCTAACTCTGCTGCAGTGAATACATATTACCTATGTAAAGAGATAAAGGGGAATAACTTCTTTTTCCTGTTTATTAAAGTAATACAAGTTCATTAGATCAACTTTATAAATTATAAAACAGTATAAAAAGCCAAAATACTTAAAATCCACAGCTCAGAGTTAACCACTATTAGTATTTTGGAACCTTTTAGCTTGCGTGTACAGGTAAACACATTTTTACTATGGAGGTTATATCACAAACAATTTTGCAAATGTGATTTCTCCATTTATGTTTATGTACAAGCACAAAATTTAAATGTCTGCATAATGTGATAGTTAGATACCATGACTTATTTAACCACTCAATTATTGTATATTTGTGTTGCTTTGAATTTTTAAATTTTAATTACCTGTGACCAGTGCCAATTGTTTGGATGAATAATTTCTATCCAAATTTCTAATTATTTACAATAGACACCCAGAATTAGAATTGGTAGTCAACAGATATAAATTCAGGCTATTGCTACATATCGTCAAATTACTTTCCAGGGAGCTTGGGCCAATTTGCAATGTGTGAAAGTGCTTGTCTTACTGCACAGTGAGCCGAGAGTGAGGGTGTCTGCAGTGTGCTTCCTCTATGGGAGAATAGTTAAGACTCTTTAATTGCATCTGTCTGTTTTCCCTGCTAAGGCAGGAATCCTGTCTGTGTTCATCATTACCCAACACTGCTTACTATACAGTATCAACGCAAATAGTTATTGAATTAATATTATCTTTTAAAAAACTGCTGCCAATTCAGTAAGCTAAACATTTTTGGCTTACTTAAATAGTTTTATTTAAGTAAAATTTATATATTATAGAATTCACCAATTTACGTATTCAAAGTGTTTTAGTAAATTTTTAAAATTGCTCAACCATTACCACAATCCAATTTTAGAACCCTTTCATCCCTCCATCTGCCTGTCTTCTCCCTTGTTCCTGTCTGCATTCACTCTCCACTCTCATTCCCAGAACTAGCCAACCATTGATCTGCTTTCTAGCTCTATAATTTTGCCTTTTCTAGAAATTTCATATAAATGGAACTGTATAATATATAATTTTTAGTGCCTGGCATCTTTCACATAGAATATTATTTTTGAGAGATTCATTCATGTTGCACATCTTAGTAGTTCTTTTACTTATTGAGGTATAACTGACATACAAAATTGTTCATGTTTAAAGTATACAGTTAATAAAATTTGACTTTAATATATACTTTAAAAGCATCACAACTAAGATCATGAAAATATCCATTCCTCCTTACCTAAGTTTCCTCATTCCCCTTTATAGTCATTGAGCACTACATCACAGGTAATCACTGATTTTTTTTTTGTCATTACTGTTAACCGTTGAACATGGGTTTGAATTGGGCAGGCCCACTTATACATAGATTTTTTTCAATAAATATATAGTTGCCCTCCATATACCTGGGTTTCGTGTCCACGGATTCTAATAACCACAGATGTGGAGGAGGACCAACTGTACACAATATTCTATGCCATTTTACATAAGGGACTTGAGCACCTGCAGATTGTGTGTGTGTATGTCCTGGAACCAATTTCCCAAGAAGGATGACTGTAGTTGATTTTGGGGAGTCAAAAGTTGTATATGGATTTTCAACTGTGAGGGGGGGTTGTGCCCCTAACCTCTGTGTTGGTCAAGGGTCAACTGTATAGATGTTTGCATTTTCTAGAATTTTATATAAATGGAATCATACAAAAATGGAATATACTCTTCTTGTCTAGCTTTTTTCACTTGGCTTAATTATTCTGAGATTCATACATGTTCTATTTATAGAGTTCATGCATTTTTCTTTCTTTCTTTTTTTTTTTTTACTGCTGAGTAACTTTCCATTAGATGGATAAACTATTTTGTTTATCAGTTCACCAGTTTGGTGGATATTTGGGTTATTTCCAGTTTTTGGCTATAAGTACTACTCTAAACAAATATGTCTGAGTCTTTGAGTGAACACTTCTCTTGGGTAGATTCCTAGGAGTGGAATTTCTGATTCATATAAGTGTATGTTTAATTTTTTAAGAAACTGCCAAGCTTTCCTCAAGAGGCGATAAATTTTACATCCCCATCAGTCCAATGTATGAGGGTTCCAGATTCAAATCATTGTGCCAACTAGTGATTTTTGTTATTTTAGTGGCTGTGCAGTGTATGCTATTGAGGTTTTAATTTACATTTTTCATATACTTTTTTTGCTGTTTGTACCTCTAATTTAGTTAAGTTTTTACTCAACTCTTTTGTCCATTAAAAAAATTAGGTTATTAGTCTCTTTGTTACTGAGTTGTAAAAGTTCTTTACATATTCTGGATATGAGTCCTTCATCAAGATGCTATGGAAATATTTTCTTTCAGTCTTTTCATTTTCTTAATGGTGTCTTTTGAAGAGCAATCGTTTTAAATTTTGAAGGAAGTCCAATTTTTTGATATTTTTTATCACTCTTGCCTAATCCAAAGTCACAAAGAAACTCTGCTATGTTTTACTCGAGAAGTGTTAGAATTTTCCAGCTCTTACTACATTTAGTTCTCTTATCCATTTTGGGTTAATTATTTTTATATGTGGTGTGAGGTATGAATTGAGGTTCTTTTTTGTTTGCATATGGATATCCAACTATTTCAGTGTTGTTATTGAAAAGGCCATATATATCAGGGTCTGTTTCTAGAGTGTGTCACCAATCTATGTGTATACTTAGACATGTGTATATAATGCTATACAATTGTGATGATTGTTTGCTTTATAGTCAGTTTTAAAATCATACATCCTAAGTCCTTCAATTTTGTTCTTTTAAAAAAGTGTTTGGCTCACCCTGGCCATGTGCTCAGTGGCTAGAGTGTAGGCCGGCACAACGAAGGGTCTCAGATTCAATTCCTGGTCAAGGACATGTACTTGGGTTTCGGGTTGGGACACATGCAGGAGGCAACCAGTCCATGTCTCTCACATCCGTGTCTCTTACGCTTTCCTCCCCTCCCACTCTCTCTGAAAAGCAATGGAAAAAATATCCTCAGGTGAGGATTAACAACAAAAACGTAAAAGTGTTGGGCTGTTCTAGGTAGTTTGCATTTCTTTTTTTTTTAAAATATATTTTTATTGATTTCAGAGAGGAAGAGAGAGGGATAGAGAGATAGAAACATCAATGATGAGAGAGAATCATTGATCGGCTGCCTGCTGCATGACCCCTACTAGGGATCAAGCCCGCAACCTAGGCATGTGCCCTTGGCCAGAATTGAACCTGGGACCCTTCAGTCCACAGGCCGACGCTCTATCCACTGAGCCAAACCGGCTAGGGCAAGTTTGCATTTCTATATAAATTTTAGGATCAGCCTGCCAATTTCTGCAAAAAAAGCCTGCAAGGATTTTGATAGGGAATGGATTAAATCAGTAGATCAATTTTGGGGAACTGACATTTAAACAATACTGAGCTTTCTAATCCTATTTATTTAAGGCCATCTTTAACTTCTCTTAGCACTGTTTTGCAGTTTTCAGTTCTTTTGTTATATTTGTCCCTAAGTTTGGATGCTAATATGAATAGAATTATTCTTTTTGAATTTCACTATTTGACTTTTCAATTGCACTATATGGAAACACAACTGATTTTTTAAATATTAAGCCTGCATTCTGAGACCTTGCTAAACTCATTTATCAGATCTGGTAGCTTTTATGTAGATTTCTTAGTATTTTCTACTTAAAGTTTACATAATCTATGAATAGTTATACTTCTTCCTTTCCAATCTGAATACTTAATGTCTTTCTTGTCTTACTTCACAAGAAAGGAACTTCATTACAATGTTGAGTAGAAATGGTGAGGAATAGAAACATCCTTGCCTTGTTCCTAATCTTAGAGGCAAAGCGTTCAGTTTTTCACCAGAAATATGATGTTAACTATATAAATTCTTTTTTCCTTGGTCTAGTTCAGTGGTTCTCAACCTTCTGGCCCTTTAAATACAGTTCCTCATGTTGTGATCCAACCATAAAATTATTTTCGTTGCTACTTCATAACTGTAATGTTGCTACTGTTATGAATCGTAATGTAAATATCTGATATGCAGGATGGTCTCAGGCGACCCCTGTGAAAGGGTCGTTTGACCGCCAAAGGGGTCGCGACCCACAGGTTGAGAACTGCTGGTCTAGTTAAAGATCTTTAAAAAAAATTCTTTCCAAGGAACCAACCTTTGGTTCTATCAGTTCTTTCATACTGTTTTCCTATTTCCTATTTCATGGATTTCTACTCTGATCTTCATTATTTCCTTCTTTCTACTTACTTGGAGTTTGGTTAGCTCTTTCTTTTTCTAGCTTCTTAAGTTGGAAGCTTATATTATTGATGTTAGACCTTTCAGAGCCATGAATATTCCTCTAAGCACTACTTTAACTGCACCCTCATGCATTTTTGTATTTTGTTTCAAGATAATTTTAAATTTTCCTGTGATTTCTGCTTTGACCCATGTGTCTTTAGAAGTGTTATTTTTTTAATATATTTTATTGATTATTTACAGACAGGAAGGGAGAGAGATAGAGAGTTAGAAACATCGATGAGAGAGAAACATCGATCAGCTGCCTCCTGCACATCTCCTACTGGGGATGTGCCCGCAACCCAGATACATGCCCTTGACCGGAATCGAACCTGGGACCTTTCAGTCCGCAGGCCGACGCTCTATCCACTGAGCCAAACCGGTTTCGGCAGAAGTGTTATTTTTAACTTGCAAAAATTTTGGGGTTCCCAGATTTCTTCCTGTTATTGATTTCTAATTTATTTCTACTATGGTCCAACAACATACTTTAAATATTACTATAACCCATTTCAATTTATTGAACCTTGTTTTACTCATCTAATATATGGTCTGTCTTAGAGAAGTTCCATGTGCACTTGAAGAACATGTATATTTTCCTGTTGTTTTGTTGCATATTTGATCTCCATATTGATTAGATCAAATATGTTGACGATGTTTGAGTCAATTGTCTCTAATTCTATCGATTACTGAAAGAGTGTTGAAATTTCCAATTATAATTGTTGAACTGTCTGACAATTTTTGTTCCATGTGTTTTGGGCCTTTGTTGTTAGGCACATATACAGTTAAAACTGTTATATCTGACCATTATATTTTAACTGTTGATGAAGTAGGGATATTCATGTTTATTTCCTGAGTGAAATTTATGTCTTTTGACTGTTTTAGAATTTGTCAATATTCATGTTATTACTATTGATTTTGAAGAATAAGTGTTATATAAAAGATCACTATTGGTTATATGATCCAACCCAGTTTGTTTGCCTTTTTTTTGTGATGCAAAATTTGGCAATTTATAAATTCTAGTATACTTGAATTTATAATTTCCTTATAAATTTCTCCTATTACCTTTATGCTTTCAAAGTCTATTTATATTCTTGAAGATATTAGTTTAACATGTATATTTTTCACCTCACCACAAAGAGCCAACCTTTTATTGACTAATTGATCTTCTTTTGACACATTTAATACACCATCTTTATAGACTATATTGCTATGCATATATTTTCTGTTTATGCATGGAAATGATACTGGGTTTAATTACTATGGCTTTATAGTAATTATATGCTAACTCTCTTTCATACCCCATAATAACTTTGTTTCTTTTCAAAACTCATTGTTATTCTTATGTATTTATTGTTCCATGTGAAGTTTAGAATTAGCTTATCAAGCTCCACACATGTTTTGGGGGATTATATCAAATTGGTAAATTAATTTTAACATGGCAAACAGTCTTTATATTTTTTGATGAAATTTTATATTTTCTTCATATATATTTTTCAAGTCACGTTTTTTCTTAATATTACAATAGGATTTTTTCCTATTATATTTTTAACTGGTTGTTTCTGGGGTATAGGATTAATACCATTTAACTGTTAAGAAGGTATACTTCTTAAGTTTGCTTAGTTTTAAGATTTTTTCCAAACTAGAAAATACATTAAATTTTGTCATATTTTCCCCCCTCTTTTAATCTATTAATGACAGATCTTTTGTAAAGCTGAACCAGTTGCAATCTTGGGCTAAAAACGACTTTTATATATTGGTAGATTTGACAAATCTGTGGTCCAGTTTTCATACCTGTAAAATGGGGACAATAGCATCTACAAATTATTATTTTTTTTTGTGAGCACCCAAGTGAATTAAAATATTGAGTAGTGCTTGGCACATAGTATGCTGCACGTGTGTATAAATTAATAGATTTATTTTTGTTTAAATAAAGTTTTTTTAACTTCTTCCTTCTATGTACTTTATTTGGTTCTGTTTTGTCATCCTTTTTAATGCAACTTCAGAGGATAGCCTAGTTCATTTACTTCAGTATACAGGTTATATATTTTCCCTTGTTCATATCCCAGAGATTTTACTAAATACAGGGTGTGTCAAAAGTAGGTTTGTCGTCGTGCATACGTGAAATAGTTTATTCTTGTATGATTTATTAATTATTGAATTATTTTCTATATAGACTATAAATCTACTTTTCCCCCACCCTGTATAATGTTTTCATTCCTGATTTTAAAAAGATTGTAATTTGTATTTTCTTTACTCATTTCTTTACTAGTTAATAATTAACTATCTTTTTCTAAATATGATTAGGAATTTTTCTATTTTATTTTTTTTCTTTTAGTGATTGATCTTAAATTTTTAAAACATACTTTAACTCTAGCCATTCTTAGAGAAATATAATTCTATCAGCATCTATATTCTCCATTCTCATAAAGACTCATAGCATATTTCTCTGGCCTCTTTCTACTCTCTTATGTTAGAGCAGTGGTTCTCAACCTGTGGGTCGCGACCCCTTTGGCGGTCGAACGACCCTTTCACAGGGGTCGCCTAAGACCATCCTGCATATCAGATATTTACGATTCATAACAGTAGCAACATTACAGTTATGAAGTAGCAACGAAAATAATTTTATGGTTGGGTCACAACATGAGGAACTGTATTTAAAGGGCCAGAAGGTTGAGAACCACTGTGTTAGAAGTATCTGATCAATACTTACCTAGTTCTAAGAATAAGTTTTACTAATTTTGTTGCTCATGATTGCTTCTTGCATCCTAGTATTCCTCTAGGATCCATTTGCCTTCTTGCTGAAGAATATCCTTTAATATTTCTTTCAGAGATAGTTTGTATGTAGTAAGCTTTTCACATCTCTGAATGTCTGACAATGTCCTTATCTGGCTGTTACATTTAAATAGGAACAGAGTTCTAGGTTCTAAGTTATTTTCTTTGCAGTATTTAAATGGTCATGCTCTACTTGTTTTTGTATTCATTTTGCGGGTAATCTCTTTTTTCTTTCTGATAGGTTTTCAGTTGTCTATCTTTTATGTTCTGAAATTTCATTCTAGTACGGGATTGGCAAACTACAGTCTGTGGGTCAAATCTGTCTTGTACAGCCAATGGTTTCACCTTTTTAAGTTTGAAAAAATATCAAAAGAAGAATATTTCATGACGTGAAAATGATATGAAGATAATATCTCAGTGTCTATGATTAAAATTTTATTGGAACACAGCCATATTCTTTTGCTTAAATAAAGCTTACCTTTCCTACTTTCACACTACAATGGCAGAGCTAAGCAGTTGTGACAGACCTGCAAAGCCTAATGTATTTGCTACCTGGCCAGAAAAAAAAGTGAGCTGATAACTGTTTATGCATATATTTTTGTTTAAAAAGATACAATTCTGGGACTTATCTGGGTGTTATTTCTACTGATTCCTATAAGGATTTCTTACCCCAGAACCACACTTACTAGGCCAGATCAAAAACTTTTTAACTGGCCCTAACCGGTTTGGCTCAGTGGATAGAGTGTTGGGCTGCGGACTGAAAGGTCCCGGATTCGGTTCCAGTCAAGAGCATGTACCTTGGTTGCGGGCATATCCCCAGTAGGAGGTGTGCAGGAGGCACACAATTATGGTTTTTTCATTTAAATATTTTTCTTTTCATTTCCTAGAAATTGGCCAGTCTTGCTTCAAGAATGCAATATATTCTCTTATCTCACTAAAAATAGTAAATATACTCATTTTGGTGCCTTGTTCTGTTGCTGTAGTGAGTTTCCTTTCAAGGGTGAAAGTTCTTGCATTTGTTGAGTATTTTATTGGTATTTGTCAACAATTTAATATTTGTCTACTATTCTATGTAGTTGAGAATAGACTGCTGCCTCTGTTTGCACTGGCTGCTTACAAGAGGGCAGTGTGGAATTGCTAGTGTTTTCAATGAGAACCGGGATGGATTGGGCCATGCTGCTGGTGTGAATCTATTTTAGTGGCTGTGCTTTCTCTGCTCCAAGATCTCACACACACTGCTTTTGTCTTTCCTTTAGGGGTAGGATTAGGATATACAGTCATGCATCACTTAACGAGGTCAGCGTATATGATGATGGTCCCATAAAATTATAATGGATTATAAGCAAAAAGTTTGATTGATGTTGAAAGAAAAGGCTAGACCTGATTACTGATGTTGAATTTACTGCTGCTACTTTGGGGGCTTTAAATAGAAGAGGCTCAGTATGTGCCTGCCCTTGGCTGGGGCTGGAGTTGGCAAGGGAGCAAGAGGAATGGGCTGGGAGGAAGGAAGGCAGCCCAAGAACCATCCTCATTCCTACCTTGGCTAACATCATGCGCACAAGGTCACTTCCCTTCTCCATTTCTATTTATCTCTCCTTCCTCTCAGTCCCCCCCCCCCCAATATTCATCTCCTCCCCTTCCTCCTTTTATTTCTTATTTCAAGCTTTAGCTTTCTAGCTCTCTTAATCTCTGCTCTCCATTTCTCTCTTTTTCCTTCCCTCTCATCCTTCCTCTCTCTCTCCTCCTGATGTCTACTCTCCCTCAGATGGTGCCTCCCTCCACAGCCTTTCCCTTGCTCCCCCAAAGCATGTGCGTACAAACACACTTTATCTTTTAAACCATGTTGCTGTGGTAACTTTTTTATGTTTAGACACAAAAATAATTGCCATTTTATTTCAATTGCTTATTCAGTACCATAATAGGCTGTACAGTCTTGGAGCCTAGAAGCAATAGGCTATACCAGGGGTGGGCAAACTTTTTGACTCGAGGGCCACAATGGGTTCTTAAACTGGACCGGAGGGCCGGAACAAAAGCCTGGATGGAGTGCTTGGGTGAACTAATATAAATTCAAAGTAAACATCATTACATAAAAGGGTACGGTCTTTTTTTTTTTAGTTTTATTCATTTCAAACGGGCTGGATCCGGCCCGCGGGCCGTAGTTTGCCCACGGCTGGGCTATACCATATGGTCTAGATGTGTAAGCTCGCTATAGCATCTAGATTTGTGTAAGTACAGTCTATGATGTTTGCACAATGATGAAATGGCCTAAGGGTGAATTTTTCTGAACATATCCCCATTGGTAAGTGACACATGACTGTTTAGGATTTGGCCTAGCTGGATGCTTCTGGTCTCCCTCTTGCTCTTGGTCTCAATCAAATTCTGGTATAGATATCCTTAAATGCTGCTCTCTTTATCTGTAGTAATTATCTTCTGCACCCTCCGCATAGAACATAAGCTCTGGTTCCCTCTTCAATCTGATCCCATCTACTTTCTTTCTTTCCACGGAAAGTTTCTCTTCTTTAAGTGGTGTTCTGTATTTTTTATTTTTATGGTGTAAGAAATGGAAAACGACAGTATGCTTTAAATCTACCTCCTTGAGATGAAAAGCTGGCCTGTATTGTTATTACTTTTTAGAAATCCACTGATGTTTTGTTTATGGCCTAATATGTATTTAGTAAATGGTCTATGGATAAAGGTATTTTATCTATTTTCAGGGAATAGTTTATTATGACTGCAAATAATTTTTAGAGTTTTGCTTCAAAAATCTGATGTTATTCGGACAGTTTTTGTGTGTGCTCATTCTTTTTTTATTCAACCTTTGCTATCATTCCACAGTTGAACCCTTTTCTTTTAAAAAGTGAGTTTATTCCATTTCTTTTCACTGATCTAAAAATACTTGTCTTTTCTCATTTTTTAGTTTATGATGTGTGGTCTGTGTTTTTAATTTGTGTGTACAATTTTTTTTCTGATTGAATTAGAATATTGAGAGTTAGGCTTTTGTTTTTCAAGTGATTATTTTAATTATTATTTTATTATTATTATTTTTAAAATATATTTTATTGATTTTCTACAGAGAGGAAGGGAGAGGGATAGAGAGTCAGAAACATCGATGAGAGAGAAACATCAATCAGCTGCCTCCTGCACGCCCCCCACTGGGGATGTGCCCGCAACCAAGGTACACGCCTTTGACCGGAATCAAACCCGGGACCCTTCAGTCCGCAGGCCAATGCTCCATCCACTGAGCCAAACTGGTCAGGGCTTAATTAATACTATTAAATTCTAAACTTATCAGCTTTAGAAGGTATCTGTGGAGGCCTTGCTAATTAAACTCAACATATATTTTCTTCTTCCTCTGTACATCCTAATTCAGTTAAATAGTTATTTCTAGAATGTTACATATATATTTCTTCTTCCTCTCTACACCAGTTTTAGTTACATTATTTTCCCCATAATAATTATGGTTCTGATAAATATCCTTTCTACATTGAAATGGATTGATTGCTCATTATTATTTCTTTTTTAAACTAAATTTATTAAAGGGCAACATGGGTTAATAACATTATATAAGTTTCAGGTATACAACTTTATAATATGACATTTGTACACACTATTGTGTGCTCACCACTCAAAGTCTAGTCTACCTTCCATTACCATGAATTTGACCCTCTTTGTTCTCCTGCCAATCCCTTTCCCTCTGGTAACCACCATTCTGTTGTCTGTATCTATGAGTTTGTTTGTTGCTTTTGTTTTATATCCCACATATGAATGAAATCATGTGGTTCTTGTCCTTTTTCGTCTGACTTATTTCACTTAGCATAATGCTTTCAAGATCCATCCTGGTTGTCGCAAATGGCAATATTTCATATTTTTTATGGCTAAGCAGTACTCCATTGTATAGGTGTACCACATCTTCTTTATCCAATCATCTGATGATGGGCGCTTAGGTTTCCATGTCTTGGCTATTGTAAATAATGCTGTAGTGAACACAGGGGCACATATATCTTTATGAATAAGTGTTTTCATAATTTTTTTTGGGGGGGGGGGGAGGGATAGATACCCAGAAGAGGGATTGCTGGGTCATATGGTAGCTCTATTCTTAATTTCTTGGAGAATTTCTATACTATTTTCCATAGTGGCTGCAGTAACCTACACTCCAAACAACGATGTATAAGGGTCACCTTTTCTCTACATCTCCAATACTTGTTATTTCTTGTCTTATAGAAAATAGCCATTCTAACGTGTGAGGTGATATCTCATTGTGGTTTCGATTTACTTCCCCTTATAACTAGTGATGTTGAGCATATTTTCCTATATTTGTTGTATGTCTTCCTTGGTTAAGTGTCTATTCATGCCCTCTGCCCATTTTTTAATTGGATTTTGTTGAGTTGTATGAGTTCTTTATATATTAGCTCCTTATCAGAGGTATCATTTGCAAATATCAACCATTTTGTTGGTTGCCTTTTTATTTTTTTGATGGTTTCTTTTGCTGAGCAGAAGCATTTTAGGTTGATGTAGTCTCATTCATTTGTTTTTGCTTTTACTTCCCTTGTCTTTTGGGTCAAGTTCACAAAAATGCCTGAGGCCAACGTCCATATGTTTATTGCCTATATTTTCTTTTATGTATTTTGTTTCAGGTCTTATATTTAAGTCTTTAATCCATTTTGAGTTAATTTTTATATATAGTGTCAGAGAGTTCATTGTTTTGCAGGTGGCTTTCCAGTTTTCCCAACACTATTTATTAAAAAGACTTTCCTTTATAACATTGTGTGTTTTAGGCACCTTTGTTGAAAATTAGTTGCACATATATGCATAGGTTTATTTATAGACTCTCAATTATGTTGCATTGGTCTGTGTATCTGTTTTTCTGCCAATGCCATACTGTTTTGATTACTGTAGATTTATAGTATAATTTGACATCAGGGAGTGAGATAACTCCAGTTTTGTTCTTTTTCTTCTCAGGATTGCACTGGCTCTTCGGGGTCTTTGGTGGTTCTATACAGATTTGAGGGGTTATTTTGTTTTCTTTTATTCTGTGAAAAATACCATTGGGATTTTGATAAGAATTACATTAAATCTTTATAGCATTTTAATTCTTCCAATCCATGAACACAGAACAGCTTTCTCATTTCTTTTATTTTAAAAAAATAATTCTTTATTGTTGAAAGTATTACATATGTCCCCTTTACCCCCATTCACCTCTAGCCTCCCCTCCTCTGCTCCCCCCGCATCCCCATGGCTCCAGGCCTTCAGCACCTATTGTCTGTGTCCATGTGTTATGCATATATGCATACAAGGTCTTTGGTTGATTACCTCCCACCTATCCACCCTCCCCCCCCTTCCCTCTGAGATTCAGCACTCTGTTCCATGCTTCCATGTCTCTGGATCCACTCTGTTCATCAGTTTACTTTGTTACTTAGATTCCACATATTAGTGCGATCATGTGATACTTGTCTTTCTCTGACTGACTTATTTCACTTAGCATGATACTCTCAGGTCCCTCCATGCTGTCTCAAAGGGTAAAAGATTCTTCTTTTTTACTGCTGCATAATATTCCATAGTATAAATGTACCAAACCTTTTTTATCCACTCATCTACTGATGGGCACCTGGGCTGTTTCCAGATCTTAGCTATGTAAATTGTGCTGCTATGAACATAGGGGTGCATACATTCTTCTAATTGGTGCTTTGGGTTTCTTAGGATATATACCTAGAAGTGGTATCACTGGGTCAAATGGCAGTTCCATATTTAAATTTTTGAGGAAACTCCATACTGTTTTCCATAATGGTTGCCCTGTATTCCCACCAGCAGTGCACGAGGGTTCCCTTTTCTCCACATCCTTGTCAGCACTTGTCATTTGTTGATCTGTTGATGGTAGCTATTCTGACAGATGTGAGATGGTACCTCACTGTCATTTTGATTTGCATCTCTCAGATAATTAGTGACTTTGAGCATTTTTTCATATGTCTCTTGGCCATCTGTATGTCCTCTTTGAAGAAGTGTCTATTTAAGTCCTTTGCCCATTTTTAAATTGGATTGTTTGTCTTCCTTTTGTTAAGTTGTATGAGTTCCCTGTAAATTTTGGATATTAACCCTTTATCAGCTGTATCATTGCCAAATATGCTGTCCCATACAATGGGCTCTCTTTTCGTTTTGTTGATGGTTTATTTGCTGTGCAGCTTTTTAATTTTGATGTAGTCCCATTTGTTTATTTTCTCCTTAGTTTCTCTGCCTTAGGAGATGTATCTGTAAACATACTGCTATGAGAGATGTCTGAGATTTTGCTGCCAGCTTTCCATTTCTTTATATCTCCTTCAATTTCTTTCAACTATGTCTTATAGTTTTCAGTGTACAGGTCTTTCACTTCCTTTAAGTTTATTCCTAGGCATTTTATTCTTGTCATGATTGTATTGGGATTGTTTTCTTCATTTTTCTTTATGCAACAGATTTTTGTATAATGAGTTTGTATCCTGCAACTTGACTGTATTTACTTATTTCTTCCAATAGCTTTTTGGTGGACTCTTCAGGGTTTTCTATATCTAGAATTATGTCATCTGTAAGTAGTAACAGTTTTACTTCTTCATTCCCATTTTGGATGCCTTTTATTTCTTTTTCTTGTCTAATTGCTCTGGCTAGGACTTCCAGTACTATATTTAATAACAGTGGTAAGAATGGGCACCCTTATCTTGCTCCTGATCTTAGAGGAAAAGCTTTCAGTTTTTTTCCCAATCGAGTATGATTTTATCATAAATGGATGTTGTATCTTGTCAAATATTTTCCCTACATGCATTGATAGATCATATGATTTTTATCTTTTACTCTGTTAATGTGGTATATCACATTGATTGATTTGTGGATGCTGAACCATCCTTGCATCTCTGGAATGAACCCCACTTGATTGTGATGTATGATCCTTTTAATATATTGTATTCAATTTGCTAGTATTTTGTTTAGGATTTTTGCATCCATGTAAGCTATAGCTACTGGCTTGAAATTTTCTTTTTTTGGGTGAGTTATTTTTGCCTGGTTCTGGTACCAGGGTAATGTTAGCTTTGTAATATGAGTTAGGAGTATTCCTTCTTGTCCAATTTTTTGGAAGAGGTTAATAAGGATTAGTATTAAATCTTTAAAAAAATATATACTTTATTAACTTCAGAGAGGAAGGGAGAGGGATAGAAACATTAATGATGAGAGAGAATCATTGATTGCCTGCCTCCTGCAAGCCCCCTGGGTATCAAGCCCACAACCCTGACATGTGCCCTTACCAGGAATCCAACTGTGACTTCCTGGTTCATAGGTTGATTCTCAAGCATGGAGCTACACCAGCTGGGCAATATTAAAAAAATCTTTTTTTAATGTTTGGTAGACTTCACCAGTGAAACCAAATGGCTTTGAACTTTTGTTCATTGTCAGTTTGTTGTTTTTTTTTTTTTTTTTTGTAATTACTGTTTCAATTTCCTACTAGTGATGAGCCTATTTAGATTTTCCTCCTAGGAAGGTTGTATACTTCAAATAATTTGTCCATTTCTTCTAGCCTATCAAATTTCATGGCATATAGTCTTTCATAGTATTCTCATGTAATCCTTTTATCTTCGTGGTGTCCATTCTAACTTCTCTTCATTTCTGATTTGAGTCTTTTCTCATTTCTCTTAGGGAGTCTAGACCAGGGGTGGGCAAACTTTTTGACTCGAGGGCCACAATGGGTTCTTAAACTGGACCGGAGGGCCGGAACAAAAGCATGGATGGAGTGTTTGTGTGAACTAATATAAATTCAAAGTAAACATCATTACATAAAAGGGTACGGTCTTTTTTTTTTTTTTAGTTTTATTCATTTCAAACGGGCCGGATTCGGCCCGCGGGCCGTAGTTTGCCCACGGCTGGTCTAGACAGGTTTGTCAATTTTGTTGATCTTTTCAGAGAACCAGTTCTTTGTTTCATTTATGTAACATCTTCCACCTCTTCACTTTGAGCCCATGTTTGTCTGTGAAGTTGAGAGGAGTCTCCTGCAGGCAACATATAGTTGGAGCTTGCTTTTTAATCTATTCTGCTACTTTGTGACTTTTGATTGGTGAGTTCAGTCCATTTATATTTAGGGTAACTATTGATATATGAGGACTTACTATATCCATTTTATTTTTTGTTTTCTGGTTGCTCTTATCTCCATTGTTTCTTTCTCTTGTGATTATGTCTGCTATGTCAGTTTGGTAGTTTTCTGTGATTTTTTTTTTGGTTTTCTTTTTTTAGGTTTTGTGTCTCAGCTCTGACTTTCTGTGTGTGTTTACCATTAGCCTCATGTAAAGTGCCTCATACATACAGCAGTCCTTTTTCTTCTGATTGCATCTTATCTTCATTCCCTTGTGAGTGGTCAGTCCTTTCCTTCTCCCCTTTCATGGATTTGTCACAAATTATCTTTTTATGTTGTACCAAATTGCAGTAGCTAGTTATTTTTTAATGACATCCCCTTCATTTAACCTTTATGTTTAAATTAAGTGTTCAAGATCTTATTCTGAAGTAGAGTTGCAATTTCCTACTTCTGTCTGATAGTCATCTTACTCAGTTTTATATACTTTGTTTTTTTGGTTTTTGGTAGAAGAGCTCCTTTAAAAATTTCTTGTAAAGTAGGTCTTGCAGTAGATTCTCTCAGCTTTTGTTTGTCTGGGAAAGCCTTTATTTTTCTTCATAGCTAAAGGACAATTTTGCTGGATATATTATCCTTGGCTGACAGTTCCTTTCAATATTTTGAATATTTCCTTCCACTTTCTCCTGGCTTATAATGTTTCCATTGAAAGATGATAATATAATAGGGTTTCCTTTGGCTGCCTTGAGAATTCTTTGTCATTAAAATTTTTTTATCCTCACCAGGAATATGTTTTTTGATTTGAGAGAGAGAGAAAGAGAGAGACATCGATTGGTTGGTTACCTCCTGAATGCACCTGATCAGGAATCAATCCACAACCTTTTGGTGTATGGGAAGATGCTCCAACCAACTAAGCCACTCGGCCAGGGCTTTGTCATTAATTTTTGATAGTTTGAATAAAATGTGTTTTGGAGAAGATATTTCTGGGTTGATAAAATTAGTTGTTCTGTTAGCTTCCTTTATTTCAAAAGTCCAGTTCGTTCCATAGGCTTGGGAAGTTCTCATCAATTATTTCTTTGGGTAAGCTCTTTGTTCCCTTCTCCCTCTCTTCTTCTGGTGTATCTATTATCCTTATGTTCCTCTTTCTGACAGAGTCAGATAGTTCTCGTAGAGTTCTTTCATTTTTAAACACTCTTCTTCCTTCTAGTTTCTGTCTTCGTGTTTGCTGATTCTCTCTTAAGCAATTAAGTTCTTCATCTCCAGATTTTCTGTTTGGTTCTTTTTTTTTTAAAAATATTTTATTGATTTTTACAGAGGGGAAGGGAGAGAGATAGAGAGTTAGAAACATCGATGAGAGAGAAACATCGATCAGCTGCCTCCTGCACATCCCCTACTGGGGATATGCCCGCAACCCAGTTACATGCCCTTGACCGGAATCGAACCCGGGACCTTTCAGTCTGCAGGCCGACACTCTATCCACTGAGCCAAACCAGTTTTGGCTGTTTGGTTCTTTTTGATAGTTTTAATCTTTTTGGTAAAGTACGCCTTATGTTCATTAATTTTATTTTTGAGGTCATTGAACTGCCTTTCTGAGTTCTCTTGTTCACTGAGCTTCTTCACAACTGCAGTCTTAAATTCTCTATCATTTAAGTGAAAGTCTTCCATGGCTTCTGGAGGCTTTTCATTTTTTTTAAGTGCTCCCATGTTACCTTAGTTGTTCATGGTATTTGATGGATTGTTTCTCAGACACAAATTTGAGCTATTCAGCTATTTTCTTGTTTAGATACTATTTTGATCTCAACAATTCAGCAGGTTGACAGGCAGGGTACTTTTTTCCCCCCCAGTAGATGGTGTTATAGCACAAGTTTTTGTTTTCTCTTACTTCCATTATTTGTGCCTCTGGGATTACAGTGGATTGGTATTATTTCAGTTAAGGAAAATGCCATGTATGCACTGGGATAATGGGTGTCCTTTGTGACTGGCTTGCTTGGGTTATGGGGCATCACCACTGTAATGGGGGGAATAGAGAACTGGTGTGGCAGGCAATGGAGAACTGGCTTTGTGAGCTCCTAGAGCTATTTCCTTTTCACGAATGGTCACTGGCCCCACTGCTAATAGAATTGGTGGGGCAAGGGAGGCAAGTTGCAATCTTATGGCTCCACCTCTCTGCCAGCAATCGCTGTAGGCACTATTGTACAGCTTTCTCTACCTGGCTGTTTGGATGGGTGGAAAGTTTGCCATGTTGTGGCTCCATCCTCTGCCAGCAATGGCTGTTGGCACCACTGTACTGTCTAAGACTTCCCAGCCACCTCTACTGGGGTTTGCCATGATGGGAAGGGAGGAAGGGAGATGCCTTTTCTCTGAGGAACACTGCTTCTGAACCTCTTGCGACCCCTTTGGTGTTCGAACGACCCTTTCACAGGGGTCGCCTAAGACCATCCTGCATATCAGGTATTTACATTACGATTCATAACAGTAGCAACATTACAGTTATGAAGTAGCAACGAAAATAATTTTATGGTTGGGTCACAACATGAGGAACTGTATTTAAAGGGCCAGAAGGTTGAGAACCACTGCTCTAGATGGTAGTGTGAGGGATGTAGCTCAACTTCTCCATTACTACCATTCTCTCTGGGGCTGCAGTGGGCACCCAACTGTGTCTGCAGCCATCATCTCTGTTCTTCTCCTTGTCTCGCTTCCATATCTCATTCCAATAGGCCCACCTTTAGATGTACCATTGGGTGAATCATTCAGGTATGTTTGTGTGTTGAACAGGGAATCCTTTGTTGAGTTATAGTTGTCTGATTTGTTGTAAATTTAAGGATAGAAACAAAGGAATCTTCTTACTCTGCCATGTGGCTGATGTCACACTATTATTTCTTTTCCACCATGGCTGCTCTATGTCTGGGCTCTTTATTGGTTGGTTTTCTGGTTTTATGATTATGTCCTTTTTAAAGAAAAGCTCATGGATGCTATATTCCCTCCAGTTATTACATGTTTGAAAATGTCTATTTGTGTTTTCATGCTTGAATGTCATATTGGGCTAGTGTAAAGTTTCTGGGTATAGACTTTCTATCTCTGAGAAAGTTGTAAATATTGTTTCACAGTCTTCCAGTATTTATTTTTACTGTGGAGGTATCTGAGCCAAGAGTGATTTTTGCCCTTGTCTGGTGACTTGCATTTTGAAAAATGAACCCCCTCCCCAATAAGCTTTTATTTACCTTTGAATTCTGGTAAATTCACCACACATATCTGGGGTCAATAATTACAAGTATTTCCTAGATTATAAGAGAATCTTGTATAAGAGGATTTGATCTTTCAGAGTTAGGTCTTCATTTCAAAAAAGTTTTTTTATTATCTTTGAATTTTTTCCTATTCTGCTTGCCCTATCCAATATATACACTGAGTGGCCAGATTATTATGACCACCCCACAGTACTTCGTTGGGCCACCTTTTGCCTTCAATACTGCGGTGATTCTTCTTGGCATTGACTCCATGAGATGTTGAAAGGTGATGCGAAGAATCTGATGCCATGCCTGATGAATACCAGCTGCCTGATGGCTCTTTTAACTTCGTCCCACAAATGCTCAATTGGATTGAGACCTGGTGGTTGTGGGGGCCACCTAAGCAAGGTAAAGTCTCCCTCATGTTCTTGAAACCACTCCTGCACAATACGAGCACCGTGGCATGGCGCATTGTCTTGTTGGAAGCAGCCATTTCCATTGGGATACCCCATCAACATGATAGGATGAACTTGATCAGCAACGATACTGAGGTATGTTGTGCTATTCAGACGTTTATAATGGTCTGGCCCTCTAGCAACTTCAGCACAAAATTATAGCTAATTTGCCTACAAACGTCAGGTGGTCATAATAATCTGGCCACTAAGTGTGTGTGTGTGTGTATAAGACCGCCATCTTTGTTGGGTTAATTTGCATAGTCACTCTGATTGGCTGGTGGGCATAGCGGAGTGACACCAATTTGCATGTTTCTTTTATTAGTGTAGATGTCAGATCCCTTTTGTGTTTCTTACATACACTTAATTTTCTTTCTGATACTTATTTTGTTCATAGGATAATTTTATTAATCTTCCTATTAGACACTTAGATTGTCTCAGAGTTTTCACTGTTACAAGTATCCACACACGTTCTTAACAGCAGTGATGTTGCTTCATAAGATCAGTAAAACTGCCCTAATTCTTCCTAAGGATGCTCAGTGTCAAAAACCTTTAAATCAGGTTTGTGAATCCACTTGCCTGTCTTTTCTTTGTATGCAGTCTCGGGATAATCAATGAATGATGAATGATTTTAAGGGTTTCCAGGTCATTATCATAAAAATGAGACCCTAGTTTTGTGACTAAACATATTAAGGAAATCTTCAGATTAAAGAAAGTGGTTTGGTGATGGCTTCTTCATTACTCTCAAAAAAGATTTTGAAGACTTAATGGTAGGGGTGACAAATGGTATGGTCTCTATGTAGGACTAACTGATGTTATCTATTGAGCTGTATATATTCTGTTTATTCCACTAGATCTACTCTCCCCCTAGCTCTGTGTCCGAGGAGGGTGACCCAAATGGACCACAGCAGTGGGTTCTTATCTTTTGGTTTCTTGTTGGAAGCTAATGGAAAGTGCCAGCGGTATACAGTCAGGTGACTCTCTCCATAGTTACTATCTTCAAGTTCTGATGATGGTTTCATCTCCTTGTCCTTTTAGGCGTAGCAATGGAAATGGCTCCATACTGTTGGTAGTTTTGGGTGTCTGCATCATTTCTTGTTGGTTTTTCTAAAATCCTAATGCTTTGCAAGTATGCTATGTTTGCTACATACACATCTAGTAATTTATCCTACATGAGTGTAAAGTAACAGGTATATGAAATTATTCTTTGTAGCACACTCTCTCTCTGGGAAGCATGCCCACACCATTCCCTTCCCCCTCTTCTTCGCCCACTTCTTCCTCATAGGCATGCATCTCAAACCCTAAAGGACATCGGGAGACTTGCATTTAGGAGAGCAATAGGCAGCAGCAGCTCATCCAGGGCTAACCATATGAAACCATCTCCAAGGCCCTCTTTCCTCTGACTTCCCAGAGAACTAAGGCAGACAAGCCTAGGTCTCTATTGTTGCTTCCTCTATGCTAAGCACTTCCTTGTTTCACTGTCCCCAGCTTTTATAAATGTTCACTCATAGTAAAAAAAAAATTATTCATTGCAACATTGTATTTCTAAAGTGAACTATTAAAATATAATGTCCACATACAGAGGATTGTAAAATAACGGTATAAAAACACAGTGGACTATTATGCAACTGTAAAAAACTTAAAACATTCATTAGATATAGCTATGGAATAGTTTCCAATTTATTGGCTTGTTTTTTCCCTCAACCTTCAGTTATTCTTTTATTTTTTATTTTTTAAATATATTTTTATTGATTTCAGAGAGGAAGGGAGAGGAAGAGAGAGATAGAAACATAAATGATGAGAGAGAATCATTGATTGGCTGCCTCCTGCACGCCTCTTACTGGGCATCGAGCCTGCGACCTGGGCATATGCCCTTGACCAGAATTGAACCCGAGACCCTTGAGTCCGCAGACTGATGCTCCATCCACTGAGCCAAACTAGCTAGGGCTTCAGTTATTCTTTTAGTAATTTATTCCTCATACACTCAAGGCCCCCAAAATATTTGTGAAGCCTCATTTATATCTCAGTGATTGTAAAATACAAGTGTTTGTTTTACTATGGTGTTCTTCTAATCTTTGCTGTTATTGTTTTTAGCTTTATTGAGGTTTACATGATATTCAAAAAATTCTACATATTTAATGAATACTTCTTGATGAGTTTGGACATAATTACATCTGTGATGTCATTTCTACGACCAAGGTACTAAGCATATCTATTACCTCAAAAAATTTCCCTGTATTTGTGTGTATGTGTGTTTTAATATATTTTTATTGATGTCAGAGAGGGAGGGAGAGGGAGAGAGAGAGAGAAACATCAATGTTGAGAGAGAATCATTGATTGGCTGCCTCCTGCATGCCCCATACTGGGTATCGAGGCCACAACCCAGGCATGTGCCCTTAACTGGAATTGAACCTGGGACCCTTCCGTCCATAGGCCAGTGCTCTATCCACTGATCCAGACAAGCTAGGGCTGTGTGTGTGTGTGTTGTAGAAACATTTAATATGAGCTCTATCCTTTTAATATATTTCATAAGTGTACAATACCATATTTTTAACTATAGGTAACTATGTTGTATACTAGCAGATCTCTAGAACTTATTCATCTTGTATAATAGAAACTTTATATTATGGAAAAGGCATAGTACCAAGCTGTGGATATAATATGCTACCATATGTGTAAGAGAAAAAATAAAAAATGTATATTTGCTTTTATATATATATATATACACACACACACGCGCGCGCGCGCGTGCGCGTGCGTATCTATCTCTCCATATATGTACATATATGCAACAGAGAGTGAGAATGTGAGGAAGAGAGTATTTTTGGAAGGGTACAAAATAAATGATAACAGTGGTTGTTTTAAGGGAGGAAAACTGAATAGTAAGAAACTTTTGACTATTGTTTCTTTGAATATTAAATTATATGAATGTACTGCTTATTAAAAATGCACTATTTTAATAATAAGTATTCATTGAGAGCCTTAGAGAACCAATGACTAAAGAAGAATTAGAGGAGGAATCCCTAGGTGATGGAAAGAGCCAACAAATTATAAAGTTATGAAATGTTCTAAGCAGTGAAAGTCTCATTTAATTTCTTATCATGGTCCTTTTGTGGGATAATACACTATTATAAATTCCATGTAGAAGTTATTTCGTGTTCAGGGTTGAATGCAGAAGACCATATATGATAAAGATTTGTTTTAAACATGATCATCTTTTATTACTTAAAAAAGCTTTTCAGTTCTTCTGGCCTCCTTCCATATTTACAGAGTTCACTGACATCACTAACAAAGTAGTATGAATGCACAACAATCTTAGTTTCCAGTGAAAGGTACAACTTCATTAAAGGAAATAGGACATGAGGAGACTCTTCAGGAAATTAAGAAGGAAAGAGAAAGACTGCTGGGGAAAACATTCATTCAACTAAAGTTGTTTAAAGTCACTCATGTTTATGATACTCAAAAATTGTAAAAATGGCAAAGGATTACTAGCTTGATTTTTTAAGGTGGTTTTAATATTTCCTGATATGGGTACCTCTCCTAAAAAGGTTCTACAAGACACAGGGAGATTCACTTACCCTTCCTGGAACTGTGCTTGGGCAGACTCCTCCGCTACAAGCGTCTCATACTCCTCAGCAGCAAACCTGTCCCAGTCAGAGGGCTCAGGCATGTCATTCTCCACATCCTGATTGGAAAGAGTACCGCACAGAAAAGAAAAAATAATTAAAGACAAAGAACTGGAGATAGGTTTATGGATCACTGAAAAAAAAACTATCTGAAAATGTTTCATTGTTAAAAGAAGTGCTAAAGTAATAATACTCCTAAAGTGATTTTCCACACCTGCAATCACAAAATTATAGTCTACTGTCCATCAGCTAAATTCTTTAGGTCTACATTCTTTAGCCTTGTAATCAGAGACCTTTTTCTAGACACATCCTCCCTGGCACTTTGCCCAACAGCTATCTGGAGTGACCTGTGGGTTGCATATGACACCTGCATATGCCACCCCTTACTCTGGCAAATTTTTACTGCTTCTTTAAAATCCAGGTCAGCCCTAGCTGGTTTGGCTCAGTGGACAGAGTGTTGGCCTGCGGACTGAAGGGTCCCAGGTTCAATTCCGGTCCAGGGCACATACCCAGTGGGCTCGATCCCCAGTGTGGGGTGTGCAGGAGGCAGCCAATCAATGATTCTCATCATTGATGTTTCTATCTCTCCCTCTCCCTTCCTCTCTGAAATCAATAAAAATATATTAAAAATAAATAAATAAAATAAAATCCAGGTCAGATACCATGTCATCTCTGCTGTCTTCCTGGAAACAGCCCTTCTCCCTCAAATCATTGCTTTGCTATAGTATATGCTTGGTTTCCACCTTTTACTATTCCGTCTTTTTCATCTCTATATACCTATTCTTTATATACTAAGTCTTTTTCATTTCTATATAACCAGTGTCTCTTCAACAGTGTCTGGAGTTTGAGCACTTTCTGACTAATCATTTTTTTCTTTTTTTTGCACATCAGAACAAATTTAATTAGCTCCTCCTATAAAGAAAAGTAAAATTTAAAGGTAAAATTTAACAGTAAAATTTATAACACATATAAAAGAAATAAAGGGGGGAAAGGCCATTTTCTTGTCCTTCTATAATATGGACATCATGGATTATATATTCTAGGTAAAATATGTTTTTCTATAATGATAATGAATTAGCATTTTCCTAGGATGTAGAGTTAATTATGCCTAGAAGAATGCAAATACCTAAAAATTGATCATACAATGTGTTAATTATTACACTTAATCCATTTTAGGGACTCCAACCCCAACCTTTTAACATTCTGAAATTTGCATGCGTTTTTAGACTTACAATTGGCAATGAGTATTTGTATTTTAGGAGGTGATCTTTGTATTCTTACTACTATTTAGGTCAAAAGGTTATGCAACATGTAGAAGGAAAGGAAAAGATTGTAAAAATTTCCTGTTGTACTTCTGTATGACTCAACTGAAACAGTCTTTTTGTATCAACATAATTTTTACTTTTAAAACAGGGGAATGAATGTTGAAGGGGAAGTGGTGATATTCTACTTTTTGTTTGTTTTTGGACATGGGTCGTATGTCCAGGTTTTCTGAGGGTCCATAGGTTTTTGTATAGGGAAGGGTGCTCATCTGTTTTAGGTGTAGAATGATTTCAAACTGATAGTCATGAACAGTGATCATTAACACTTGAAAAAGTGTTACATTATCTGAAGTTTGTTTATCATAGAGAGCTTCTAGTTGTCATTATGATGGGGAAAGCTATTTACCAGGTCATCCCAGAAATGCATGATACAATTAAATCAAGTCCAATATACTTTCTAATACAGATGTACCTTTTGATATATTTTAAAATTAGAAGTTTTTTCAAACACATTTTTTTGTAACTAGTTTCTAATATATATGTAAATGCACATGGGCCATACAATTCACTCAATGATAGGCAGATGTAGGTTATCTAAACTTGATTAGCTGTCTGAACAGATGTGCTCTAGGTCCTTTATGCTCTTTTCAGTATGTGATGAAATGTTTTAAATGTTACCTCTTTAAATATCAAGTTCTTGCAGACAGAAACCATTTTTATCTGTAGCACACAGCCCCTGATATTACAACACTCAAATAGAAGTTAAAACTATACTGTACCTTCTGGACTGCAAAGGGATCTCTCTGTTCATGGTCTAAGTATTTCTCCAGATTAAAGAAAGTGTCATAAAAGATGTGAGCCATTCTGCATCTCTTCAGATCTCGTAGAGTTATTTTGCCTATGTAAAAACACAGGGCTGGTAAATTCCAAGACCTGTTTTGACAAGTGAAAAAAACTTCTACTGAAGTTTAAAAAGTATATGTAAACATTTATCTATAATAATAAAAGCGTAATATGCTAATTAGACCAGACGTCCTTCTGGATGAAGCCGGGGCTGCGAGGGAAGCCCAGGTCCCCGGTGCCAGAGGGAAGCTGGTGCCAGCAGTTGGGGGAAAGAAGGCCTACTCTTGCACGAATTTCGTGTATCAGGCCTCTAGTTTTATTATAAAAGTCCCATTTCTTTCCTTTTTTGAGGTAACATTCACATAACATAAAATTCACTATTTTAAAGTATTTTAAGTGGCTTTTAGTACACTCAGTGTTGTGCAACCATCACCACTATTGATTTCCTTAAAATTTTCTTCATCTTTCAAAAGGGAACTCCATACTCATCAAGCAGTCCCTCCTCCATCTCTTTTTACCCCTGCCCTCAAGCCCCTGGCAATCACTAGTTACTTTCTGTTTCCATGGAAAAAAATCCCATTTCTTAAACAGGATTTGCATCAAGTGTTGGTTCCACACTAATAGTAAAGGAGAAACTTAACTTTATTTTGGAAGCCTGCATGAAAGACTCTGTAAAGTTAAATAATTTAGGACAATCAGGATTACATGCCCCACACTATTACAGAGATGACCAGTGAAAATGGCGCTTTATGCAATGTTACCATCACTGGCTGGCTTCACCAGGTCAAGCATCTGGCACAGCAAATCATGGAATGGCAAGGGCTCGATGCCCATGGCTTCCATCCGTTCACACTGCTCCTCATAGAAATACTCCAGCTCGTACATGGAGAGCACACCATCCCCATCCACATCCATGCAGCGGAACCAATACTCGATGCTAGGAGAGAGGGACACTCATTAGCAATGGCCTGTACAGGTCCTTTATTCATTCAGATTTATTATTGCCCACCTTCTTTTTAAATAAAAGTTATATATGTGTGCGATTGCCTCACACCTGTCAGAAAGGCTATCATAAAAATACCAACAAACAAGTGTTGACGAGGATGTGGAGAAAGGGAACTCTCGTGCACTGTTGATGGGAATGCAGATTGGTGCAGCCACTGTGGAAAACAGTATGGAGTTTCCTCAAAAAATTAAAAATGGAACTGCCCTTCAATTCAGCAGTTCCACTTCAGGGAATATATTAAAAAAAACCTGAAATACTAATTTGAAAGAATATACGCTCCTCTATGTTCATTACAGCATTATTTACAACTAGAGGCCCACTGCACGAATTCGTGCACGGGTGGGGTCCCTCGACCTGGCCAGCAATCGAGGCCTATCAGGGCCAATCAGAGCCAGCTGGCCGGGGGGGAGGGACCGCGGGAGGTTGGCTGGCCATGGGAGGTTGGCTGTGGGAGCGCACTGACCAGCAGGGGGCAGCTCCTGCATTGAGCGTATGCTCCCTGGTGGTCAGTGCGTATCATAGCTACCAGCTGGTCATTCGGGCTACCCGCTGGTCGTTAGGTCGACCAGTCGTAACAGTCACCTAGGCTTTTATATATATAGACTAGAGGCCCGGTGCACAAAAATTTGTGCACTGGGGGGGCGTCCCCCAGCCCGGCCTGTGCCCTCTCGCAGTCTGGGACCCCTCGGGAGATAACGACCTGCTGGCTTAGGCCTGCTCCCGGGTGGCAGAGGGCAGGCCCAATCCCTAGGTGCAGCCCCTGGTCAGGCTCAGAGCAGGGCCGATTGGGGAGTTGGGGCGCCGCCCCCTGTCATGCACAAAGCAGGGCGTATCGGGAGGTTGCGATGCCACCCCTAGTCACGCTCAGGGTAGGGCCGATTGGGGGATTGGGGCACTGCCCCCTGTCACGCTCAAGGCAGGGTCGATGGGGAGGTTGCAGCGCC
>NW_005356674.1:3052416-3087170 GCF_000412655.1 Myotis brandtii
AGGCGGGGAACGTTGGAGTCCGCTGTCACTGGAGCAAGCAAGCCTCCCTGTTCGCTTCAGCGCATGGCTGCCGGCCGCCATCTTGGCTGACAGTTAATTTGCATAAGGATATGCTGATTAGCCAATGGGAAGGGTAGCGGTAGTACGCTAATTACCATGTTTCTCTTTTATTAGTGTAGATAGCCAAGATTTGGAAACAGTGCAAGTGCCCATCAGTTGATGAGTGGATAAAAAAGCTGTCATACATTTATACAATGGAATACTACTCGGCTATAAAAATGAAGAAAATCTTACCTTTTGCAACAGCATGGATGAACTTGGAGAGTATTATGCTAAGTGAAATAAGCCATTCAGAGAAAGACAAGTACCATATGATTTCACTTATATGTGGAATCTAATGAACAGAATAAACAAAGTGGAGGCAGACTTATGGATACAGAGAACAGACTGATAGCTGTCAGAGAGGAGGAGTGTGGGAGCCTGGGTGAGAAGGGTGAAGGGATTAAGCAAAGAAAAAAAGAAAGACTTATGGACACATAACAATATGGCAGAGGGAGGAGATAGAAGAAGGAAAAAGCAGGATAAATAGTGACAGAACACTTGCCTTGGGGTGGTAAACTCACAATATACAGATGATAGAGTGTAGACTTGTAAACCTGAAACCTGGATAATTTTACCCCAATAAATTCAATTAAAAAAAATAAAAGTTACATATGGGTATAAAGTTCAGACTCAGAGAAATAGTTTTATAAAATTTGTAAGGAGAGTGGAATCTAAGTAACAAAATAAACTGATGAACCGAGTGGATCCAGAGACATGGAGAGGGTGGGTGGGTGGTAGGTAATCAACCAAAGACCTTCTATGCATATGTGCGTAACCCATGGACACAGACAATAGGGTGCTGAAGGCCTGGGGCGGGGTGGGGGGAGGGCGGGGAAAAAGGGGACATATGTAATACTTTTAACAATAAAGATTTAAAGAGAAAAAAATTGTAAGGAGAAATGGCAGACCCATTCTTTATTTTTCCTTCCCCAGAACCAACCACTTTCTACACCTGATTATTATGGTTTTTATCTTTATATTTTCAGATAAGAGGCTTATATTGCTCCTCTCTTACATTTCTGTTTTAAGAACTGTATATTAATTTCACACTATGAAAGACGAGGTTTCAGCTTTTTTACCACTCATCCCACTTTACCTACATGCCCTTCCCAATCTCTTATTTTAAATTACTGAACATTCAGAATGTATAACTATATTTTCTCTCTTATTTGTTTAGTTTTCTGTGTACGTATTACTAATTTAACGCCCCCAAAATCTCTGCCCGTTTTCTACATCCATAATTAGTCCCATCATGTATTCCACTAGTTGGATTTTCTTGATGAAGTATTTCTTGGTTCCTTCTGACCTACTCTAATTTGAACTAGCTGATCTCAGGGACTGGTTCACAGTTTCATTCTAGGGATTCCTTTCACCTTTTTCCTGTTTCTTGTATCTCACAATTTTCCTCATTCTTAGTTTACTTCCTTTAGTGTAAACACATCCTTCAGTAGCATGGCAGGTAAATTTTCTGAGACCATGAATAGTTGTAAATACCTTTTTCTGCCCCCTAACTTGGTTGGTATTTTTGCTAGTTATAGAATTATAGCTTGGTGGTGGCTTTTCCTTCAGAATTTTAAAGGCACTGATCCATTGTCCTCTATCTATCCATTATTGTTGAGAAGTCTAAAGCCATGTTGATACCTGATCCTTTGTAACCTGTCTTTTTTTTAGTTTTTATTTTCTTTGAAGCCTGTAGAGGTTTCTCTGTGTGGCTAGTATTTTGAAATATTATTAAGTGCCTTTATTTGGGTCTAATTCACCTATTTTGCTGGGCTGGGAGCCTGCTCAATCTGGAAACTAGTATCCTTTAAGTTCTTAGATATTTTCTTTTTCTTTTTTTAAAATATATTTTATTGATTTTTTACAGAGAGGAAGGGAGAGGGATAGAGTTAGAAACATCGATGAGAGAGAAACATTGATCAGCCGCCTCCTGCACACCTCTCCACTGGGGACGTGCCCGCAACCAAGGTACATGCCCTTGACCAGAATTGAACCTGGGACCCTTGAGTCTGCAGGCCGATGCTCTATCCACTGAGCCAAACGGTTAGGGCTTAGATATTTTCTTAAAGTATTTTGTTTCTTCCCTGCCTAGCATCAAAGAGAAAAATGAATGAAAAAATGAAGATAGTTTAAGGAACTATGGCACAACATTAATCAGAGAAACACTCATATTATCAGGGTTACAGAAGGAGCAGAAAGAGAGAAAGGGGCAGAAAACTTATTGAAGAAATAATGGCTAACTTCCCTAACATGGAGAAGGAAACAGACATCCAGATCCATGAAACTCAGAGAGTTCCAAATAAGAGGAATCCAAAATACCCACACCATGATACATTATAATTAAAGTGTCAAATAGTAAAGACAAGGAGATAACCTTAAAAGCAGCAAGAGGAAAAACAACTTCATATGTATAAGAGAACCCCGCCACTCCCCCCAAATACTAGCAGCAGAATATTCAGCAGAAACTAGGTAGGCCAGAAGGTGGCACAATATATTCAAATTGCTATAAGAAAAAGTAATTCCAACAAAGAATATCTGAATTACCTATCTGACAAATATGCCAATCAGAATTGAAGGAGAGTTTTCCAGATAAATGAAGCTAAAAGAGTTCATCACCACTAAACTGGCCTTACAAGAAATGAAAAAGGAACTTTTTTTTTCCCCAAAGGGACTTTCTTCAAGCTGAAAAGAAAGGGTGCTACAGTAGGTCCTTGGGTTATGTTGGAGATCCACTCCTACGGCGCGATGTAATACGATTTTCGCCGTAAGTCGGAACGCACCTACATAAGCATGTAATGCGATTTTCGCCGTTAAGTCGGAACTCACCTACATAAGCACCTACGTCACTCACATGGAGCACATACACAGCAGTAATTAAGTGAATCAGTAAAAAAAAAATTAAAAGAAAGATAACAATTCCTGACCTTTACTTGTGGTAAATAAATAATAAAAAACATACAACATACAGCACATATGTACATATGTTGAAATAGCAGAACTTTTTTTTAAATAAATAAATGGGAGATGGCGACGTAACCACAAAATGACATACGTCGAGTCCTATGTAACCCGAGGACTGCCTGTAATTAGTAATAAAAGTATAAATCTCACTGGTAAAGGTAAACATATAGTAAAGGTATATTAATCACTTATAAACCTAGTATAAAGGTTAAAAGACAAAATCAGTAAAAATATAACTAAAATAATTACTTAAGGGATACAACAAAAAGATGTAAAATGTGACATCTACACTAATAAAAGACAAAGATGCTAAATGACCTTACCTTCGATACGCCCAAGCCACGCCCACCAGCCAATCAGAGCGACTATATGCAAATTAACACAACCAAGATGGCGGCCGGCAGCCAAGGAGCTGGAGCAAGCAGGATGCTTGGTTGCCCCAGCGATGGAAGAAGCCAAGCTTCCCGCCTGCTCTGGCCAGCTGTGGCCTCCACTCAAGGCAACAAAGTTTCAATTATAGAAGCTAAATAAATCCCAGGTACCTGCTTTCAGCCAGCCTCCATTGGGAGCTTGGGTGGCTGGGGGCTGTGGCCAGCCTGCAAACAGCCATCAGCCCCTCACCCAGGATGGCCACACCCTCATGGGGTGAGGGTCCTCTTTTTTTGTCTGGTAAATCCTCAATAAATCTGGATGGAGAGATGTGAACTGCACTCGCAATTTAGCAAGAGTGAATGGTAAATTCAATAAAAGATTGACATGTTGAGCAATGAGAGTCCAGGAAAATCTTCCTGTCAGGATATTCTAATAATCTTCTTTGAGACATTCTTAATCAATTGGACCTCCTTTCAAACACAGGGTTTTAATGAGATACAGAGATGTTCTAATCCTTCAAGTCAGCTGAAGTTATTGCAAGAATAATAGTGTCAAGGCATCCACACGTTACATATGACTGCCACAGAGCTGTGATGGTTTCAATAGAGGATTTAGCAAGGAAGGAAGTGAAGATTAGAGCTCTTATCTGCCTGACTCTAAAATCCATACCAAAATCCACAGCATTATGCTTTCTCTCAGTCAATGTGAGTTGTTTATTCAAAACAATGTGTTGTCATCTTTCTGAAATAACATGGAAATATTTACATCAAATATGCTTTTCTATAAGTAGGCAATATGTGTTGACAACATGTGAACTATTTGAAAATTCAGGTGTGATAGATGAGAAATCAAAGATAGTGGAGTAATATTAACAATGATCATTTCCACACACAGTGTTCAACTAATTATAAACTAGTTTCATTTACACTTTTCCATTTGAGCCTTACAACAACCCAGCTGAGGCTCAGAGTTATTGAAGAACTTATTCAGGGTCACAGAGGTAATAAATAAGTGGAGTCGATGAGAACCAAACCCAGTGGTTCCCATATAGCTTTTAAATTGCTCTACTCCACCACAACCCACATGTAGTTTAAGACAGAGGTTATTTTGAGATAAAATCATCCTCTATAATAAAAGGCTAATATGCAAATCAACCAAACGGCAGAACGACCAGTTGCTATGATGCGTACTGGCCACTAGGGGGCAGACTCTCAATGCAGGAGCTGCCCTCTGATGGTCAGTGCACTCCCACAGTGGGAATGCCGCTCAACCAGAAGCCGGGCTCACAGCTGGTGAGTGCAACAGTGGTGGTGGGAGCCACTCCTGCCTTCACGGCAGCGCTAAGGAGCGGTGAGCCAAGTGGTAAGAAGCCAGCAGGCGGGCAGTAAGAAGTGGCAAGCCAAGCGATAAGGATCGAGCAGGTGGGCAGTCAGGAGCGAACAGGCAGGCAGTTAGGAGTGAGGGGTCCCAGATTGCACAGGGTGCAGGCTGGGCTGATGCCCCCCACCCCCACAAATTTATGCATTGGGCCTCTAGGGGGAGAGTAAAAATCTAGAGCATTAGACTATGTTCAAGCTTAAGTTCTTATCAACTGAAAACTGTTTTAAATATAAGCTGTTATAGGTAAGCCTCATGGTAACCACAAATCAATGAAAGTATGGTCATCAATAGATGCAGAAAAAGCATTTGACAAAATTCAATATCCATTTATGATAAAAAACAACAACAACACTCTACAACATGGGCACGGATGGAAGGCACCTCAACATAATAAAGGCCAGATATAAGAAACACAAAGCTAACATCATATTCAATGGTGAAAAGCTGAAAGCTTTCCTGTGAGATTAGGAACAAGACAAAGTATCCACTCTCACCACTTTTATTCAATACAGTACTCGAAATTCTAGCCATTATAATTAGGGAAGAAAAATAAGTAAAAGGCATCAAATTGGAAAGGAAGAAGTAAAACTGTTACTATTTGCAAATGAAAATCCTGAAACATTGTTAGAACTCAAAAATGAACTCAGTAAAATTGCAGTATTCAAAATCAATTACAAAAATCTATTGCATTTCTATAATTAACAACAAATTAGCAGAAAGAGAAATTAATATCACTTTATAATTTCAACAAAAAGAATAAAATGCCTGGGAATAAATTTAGCCAAGGAGGTGAAAGATTTGTACACTGAAAACTATAGGGCAGTTATGAAAGAAAGTAAAGAAGATACACATAGATAGAAAGATAGTCCATGCTCAAGGATTGTTGGAATATTGTTAAAATGTGCATACTACTCAAATCAATCTATAGAGTCAATGCAATCCCTATCAAAATTCCAGTTTTAAAATAAATGCAAACCATGAAAGAATGTGAATAACCAAAGCAATCTTGAGCAACAAGAACAAAGCTGGAGGCATTGAACTACCCGAATTCAAAATATACTACACAGCTTAGTATTCAAAACAGTATGGTATTGGCAGAAAATCAGAAACATAGTTCAATGGAATAAAATAAAGAGCCCAGAAATAAACCCACACATATATGGTCAACTGATTTATGACAAAGGAGCCAAGAATACACAATGAGGAAAAGGAAAGTCTCTTCAATAAATGGTGTTGGGAAAAGGACAGCCACTACTATCTTACTCCATACACAAAAATTAACTCAAAATGGATTAAATATATGAACGGAAGGCCTGAAACCATAAAAATCCTAGAAGAAAACAGGTGATAAGCTCCATGACATATGTCCTGACAGTGATTTTTTAAAATTTGACACCAAAAACAAAGGCAACAAAAAGCAAACACTGCTCAGCCGGTGTGGCTCAGTGGTTGAGTGTTGACCTATGAACCAGGAGGTCATGGTCGGATTCTTGGTCAGGGCACATGCCCGAGTTTCAGGCTCGATCTCCAGTAGGGGTCGTGCAGGAGGCTGCTGATTGATGATTCTCTCTCATCATTGACGTTACTATCTCCCTCTCCTCCCTTCTTTTCTGAAATCAATAAAAACATATTTTAAAAAATATTTACAAAAAGCAAATACTGAGTTGGTCATATAATTTTTATCCATCATTTTGTTAATGTGTTATATGACATTTATTGATTTGTGTATACTGAACCATCCTTGCATCCTAGGGATAAACTCCACTTGACCATGGTGTATGATCACTTTAATGTGCTGTTGAATTCAGTTTGCTAGCATTTTGTTGAGGATTTCTGCATGTATGTTCATCAAGAATTTTGGCCTGCAGTTCTCTTTTCTTGTAGTGTCCTTGTCTGGCTTTGGTATAAAGGTAATGCTGACTTCATAAAATGTTTGGAATAGTTCCACCTTTTAAAAATTTTTTGAGAAGTTTGAGGACTGGAATTCTTTAACTGGTAGAATTCTCCTGGGAAGTCATCAGGTCTTGGGCTTTTCTTTTTTGGGATCTATTTCCTTACTCGTTACTGGTCTATTCAGATTTTCTATTTCTTCATGCTCAGTCTTGGTAGGTTGTATGTTTCTATGAATTCATTCATTCATTCTACTATGAACATATATCCAATTTGCTGACATATGTTCATAGTAATCTCTTGTGATCCTCTGCATATCTGTGGTATCCTTCCCCCAGGGGGAGAGTGTCTTTCTACATGCTGAGCAGCCTGGGCTTAGGGGATGATTTTCCTTTCTACCTTCTTCAATGCATTTTTTCTTATTTCTGTGCTCTATCTGGATGCTGCAGCCTCTCATCTGGAATCCTTATATCTTGTGAAGGTATTTTTGTGCATCGATAGTTAAAATTGATGTTTCTGGGAAGATATGAGCAATGGAAACTTGTACACTGTCTACCTTGCTGATATGCCTCTTATGGCTAAATTTTAAAATTACACATATCACATTTCAATTTCCAGTTATGTTATTTTTTGGACTGCTTCTCTAATTTTCATATCTTGCCTCTATTTTCTATTGCTTCTTTTTTTTTCTTTCTGAAAGGTTTTCTTCATCTTCTGAACTCCCCCGCTCCCCCATTTCTGCTATCATAATTTTGATTTTCCAGAGTTCTTTTTTGGCTACCTAAATGTTCTTTTTATAAAAAGTATCATTCTGTTAATGTTCTGTGAATGTAATTTCTCTTATCTCCCTGAGGATATCAAAACAGTTGTCTTGCTTGGCAGGTGTGGCTAAGCGGTTAAGCGTCGACCCAAGAACAAAGAGGGTGCCAGTTTGATTCCTGGTGGGCATATGCCCCAGCTGTGGGCTCGATCCCTAGTAGGGATGTGCAGGGGGTAGCCTATTGATGTTTCTCTCTCATCGATGTTTCTCTCTCTATCCCTCTACCTTCCTCTCTAAAAATCAATAAAAACATACTAAAAAACAGTAACAGACAGCCAGTCGGCCTGGTGGTCAAATCCCTCTAGTATTAACTACAACAATCAAGGCTCAACTAGAACAAGACTGCGCACAAAGACCACTAGGGGGTGCACCAAGAAAGCATAAAAAATGCGGAGACAAAAAAACATGACAGAAATGGACGATATAGAGCTAAAAAACGCAATTTTGAGGGCTTGCAATAAACTTCTGGAGAGCCTCACGAAAACTAATGAGACCCTCGATGCTATGATAAAGAAACAACTAGAAATTAAGCATACACGGTCGGAAATAAAGAATATTACACCCAATAGCAGACCAGAGGAGCCCAAGAATCAAGCCAAAGATTTGAAATGCGAAGAAGCAAAAAACACCCAACCGGAAAAGCAAAATGAAAAAAGAATCCGAAAATACGAAGATAGTGTAAGGAGCCTCTGGGACAGCTTCAAGCGTACAAACATCAGAATAATAGGGGTGCCAGAAGATGAGAGACAGCAAGATATTGAAAACCTATTTGAAGAAATAATGGCAGAAAACTTCCCCCACCTGGTGAAAGAAATGGACTTACAGGTCCAAGAAGCGCAGAGAACCCCAAACAAAAGGAATCCAAAGAGGACCACACCAAGACACATCATAATTAAAATGCCAAGAGCAAAAGACAAAGAGAGAATCTTAAAAGCAGCAAGAGAAAGAGACTCAATTACCTACAAGGGAATACCCATACGACTGTCAGCTGATTTCTCAACAGAAACTTGGCAGGCCAGAAGGGAATGGCAAGAAATATTCAAAGTGATGAATACCAAGAACCTACAACCAAGATTACTTTATCCAGCAAAGCTATCATTCAGAATTGAAGGTCAGATAAAGAGCTTCACAGATAAGGAAAAGCTAAAGGAGTTCATCACCACTAAACCAGTATTATACGAAATGCTGAAAGGTATCCTTTAAGAAGAGGAAGAAGAAAAAGGTAAAGATACAAATTGTGAACAACAAACATGCATCTATCAACAAGTGAATCTAAGAACCAAGTGAATAAATAATCTGATGTACAGAATGAACTGGTGATTATAATGAATCAGGGACATAGAAAGGGAATGGACTGACTATTCTTGGCGGGGAAAGGGGAATGGGAGATGCGGGAAGAAACTGGACAAAAATCGTGCACCTATGGATGAGGACAGAGGGTGGGGTGGGAACTGGGAGGAGGGGAGTTATGGGGGAAAAAAAAAGAGGAACAAATGTAATCTGAACAATAAAGATTTAAAAAATAAATAAATAAATAAAATGGATAAGATGCAAAAAAAACAAAAAACAATAAAGATAGATTTTTTAAAAGATAAAGCATAATTTAGCTTATTTTGCAAGACTAACTTGTCCTTGGTCATTTCTTGCTTATGCCTCTGAAAATCATTAGTAACATGAACTGATTCCCAAGGTTGTTTCTCTCTCGATGTTTCTCTCTCTATCCCTCTACCTTCCTCTCTAAAAAGCAATAAAAACATACTAAAAAACAGTAACAGTTGTCATCATTATTGTTGTTGCTGAGGATTTCTTCTCCCTGAATTCTGCTTCAGCTAAGGGACTTTCCTCACCTTCTATTAGTTTGGTTTCTATCTTTTATGTAAGAGGCTTTACTCAGGTATTTAGTGATTCTTTGTTCACTGCTAATATTTAAGAGTAAATGCTAAAAAGCTGAATGAAAGTTCTAACCTATGGGTTTGTGGACTCTGAGCTTTACTGTACAGTGATCTGGCTGGATTGTTTCCTTGGGGATGACCTGATGTCATATCTTCTGTTTTTTATTCTTGGGCTGGTCAGATGTTGCAGAAAAACATCTTTTAGTCTTCTGCCAGATTTAGGATTCTGTAAGTTGAATGAAGAATGAAGACTGGGCATCTCAGCAATCACTACGCACATATTCATCTCATGTGTTTTCAATGTGGAACCATACCTTTAATTGTACCTAGTGCTCCCCAGTCCAGAGGCCCTCTTATTTTACACTCTCCAGGGAATAATGTACACAGTCTTCTGCCTCAGTAGAGGAGATGTTCTAGAGATCAACTGTTTCCTTAAACAACTTTCTATAAACTCTCTGATTTTTGGCTCTATCTTTACCTTGCCCCCACTTGCAATGTTTTTGATACCCCCAAGTCCTGACTGTTTGGAGGTTTTTGCTGGGTATATCTAGTTACTTCTTGGTCTTTAATTCTGGTGGCTTAGGATTCAGAGTCTACTAAGTGTATTTACTTTCAAGTTTGCAAATCTTTTTGTTGTTGTTGTTAATCTTCACTTGAGGATATTTTTCCATTGATTTTTAAGGAGAGTGGAAGAGAGAGGGAAAGACAGAGAGAAACACATCTACTGGTTGCCTCCTGCACGCACCCTGACCAGGGCCCAGGCCAGGGACAAGCCTGCAACCAAGGTACGCACCTTGAATGGAATCGAATCCAGGACCTTTTCGTCCATACCGACACTCTAGCCATTGAGCCAAACTGCCTAGGATGCAAATGTTTATCGTTGTTATCTCTTCTCCTTTGTTATTATGGATATATTCCTTGAAGAAAATTCTCTTTACTGTCATTAAAGTGAAATTTCAAAAGAGGCCAAAAGTACTACATGTGGTTAAGTTGCTATCTGCACCAGAAGTTTATTCACACTCTATTATGGCTACGTTATCATTTAGCACTGTCACTTAGGATAGCAAGTATAGCCATGTCATCAATTAATCACAGAATATGAAGCCAATAGCATTAATTGGTAACAAGGAACAATATCTACACTAATAAAAGAGAAACATGGTAATTGGCGTACGACCGCTACCCTTCCCATTGGCTAATCAGCATATCCTTATGCAAATTAACTGTCAGCCAAGATGGCGGCCGGCAGCCAGGCAGCTGGAAGCGAGCATGAGGCTTCCTTGCTAGCAGGGAGAGTGTATTGGTCTTGTCCTTCTGCCTTGATTTATCAGTCCTCCTCTCTAAATGACTACTAACAAGTGCAACTTCTCTCTCACTCTCTTAAAAGAAAGAAGGAGCGTCAGCAACTATCACTGGTGACTGGGTGGGTGGAAAAGATGACCTTGGCAACAGGGCATTTATCAATCAGAAGAAGGCTGCTGATTGTATCTCCCAATTGGGGTGAAACAGGTCCAAGATAACTTTCCTGGAGAAATTCTAAAGTCTTATGTAAACTTAGGTAATTCTTGGTTCTACCAAAATGCAGGTAGGCCAACTGGGAATCTGATTGGCTTCCACGTGCTCATGGCCCTCATGGCTCCTTTTGGTCTGCAGCACGGAGATCCAACTCCACAGGAGCCATGTGGTGCTTTACAGACTGGATTACACTGAGCATTAGGTCTTGATTGACAGCCAGAGCAGCACTTCCAAATGATATCTGCACAAGAATTCGACTGCAGAAGGCTCAACGGCAACCACAGGCAGCTGGAAACACCCTCCCCACGTGGGTGCACTGGAGCTGCCAAAACACAGAACCACATGATACACTGACGATGTTCAGAGAGGCCAGGATGCCGCTCCTTCTGGATGGTGTGTAGCAAAGAACAAGAGAGAGTTTAAACATTCTGTCACTGAATTGTTGATTTTACTTGGTGGTAAGTGAAATTCTATTTAAAATGCTATGACAAGACCATATATCAGGGCTTTAAAAATAATGCAAAAAGAAACTAAACAGATTTTCCTGTTTGTTTGTTGTTTTTTTTGTTCCTCTGACAATTTATGTATCAAAGTTATAAGATTAATTTCTATACTTTCTATCAGGCTTTTGAATCTTTTGAAATGAACTTTAAACATCTGAGTGGCGAAAAGTGAAAAAATGTATGAATGCCCTCTATTAAAAAAGAGAAAGAAAAATACTGTAGCCTTGTTTATAAGGGGTTTAAGTTCGGGGGCCTCTTGGCTGCTTGAACACTTATGGTCATACTTGTGGAAAGAAAGTAATGATGAAATTCAAGTGTCATAAATAATGGAAGTATCTGGAGAGTCAAGTGTACAAGAAGTAGTTTGACCTATGCAGTATTCTGACTCAACATTTTTTATTTTTAAACCTTAAAAATGTACAGATAAGCCCTGGCTGGTTTGGCTTAGTGAACAGAGCATTGCCCTGTGGACTGAAGGGTCCTGGGTTCGATTCTGGTCAAGGGCACATGCCTGGGTTGCTGCTCAATCCCGAGTAGGGGACTTGCAGGAGGCAGCCAATCACTGATTCTCTCTCATCATTGATGTTTCTCTCTCCCTCTCCCTTCCCCTCTGAAATCAATTACAAACATGGTAATTGTTTGTAATTACAATTACATGGTAATTGTTTGTAAAAACCAATTACAAACATGGTAATTGACCGTACCTTCGCTACACCTCCCATTGGCTAATCAGCAAGATGGTGGTTAATTGCATACGGAGGCGCAAAGCAGTGGAGCGAAGACTGAAGACGGCTCCGGCCGGAGCAGGCGAAGACTGAAGGCGGCTCTAGCTGGAGCGAAGGCCTGGGTCCCAGGTGCCGGAGGAAAACCGGTGCTGGCAGCCAGGGGAAGGGAAGGCCTATTGCACGAATCTTTTCGTGCAACAGGCCTCTAGTTTTTCTATAAAGAACTACTGATTATGGCAAAGTAAAACTTCCCAGGAGAAGATTCTTGAAGACCCTTGATTAAATTCCCAGTTGTAAGCCTTAAGATATATTAAGAGCCTTCATACATTTAATGGTTTTTTAAACTTGTTTGTTTTGTTAATCCTTACCCGAGGATATTTTTCCATTGATAGAGAGTGGAAGGGAGGGGGAGAGACAGAGAGAGAGAGAAACGTCAATGTGAGAAAGACACATATTATTTCTTTCATGAAACTCGTTTTTTCCACCAGGTCTTTCATAAGCCACAAACCTGATTTCTTAAAGTGTTGCCTACTACATTTTGTAAAATAAAACTTTGATTTTGATGTAGAGCTATTTTCTTCATTATGCTAAAAGTGAAGTTTAATGGTCTTCTGCTCATATTCTGCTTTAGGAAAGCAATGTGAAGTAAAGCACTGAGAACAAATACACTGGGTGGCTAGTAAGTACCAGTAGGCACCAAGGAAACAAAGATCAACAAGTCAAAATCAGAAGTAACTTTCTTCTATGATTGGCCACGTTTTGAGTCTCTTAAGCAATAAGGAATTTCAGAACACCAAAAGAACTCTCTTTTAGAGATTCCACAGCCTATTTGAGAAGATAGGCATGTAAACATGCTGTCTCATATGATAAGCTATACATTATAGTGATAAAGAGCCCAGGATTTGAAGTCATACAGACCTGGATTTGAATCTAAGCTAGGTCACTTACTAGGTGTGCAATCTCTCAGAATTCTGTTTCTTCAACTATAAAATGGAACAACTGATACCTAAACTCAGTGACATGAAGATTAAATAAGCTACTGCAAATGAAATATTTGTTACTGGACAAAAAGTAAAACCTCAACAATATGTTAGCTGTTAGGCAGGAGAAAGGCAACATGAAAAGGAGAAAAGGGGCACAAAGAAAGCTTTGGTTCAAAATAACCTCTTTTGACAAAATTTTCTAAGTAGAGATCCAGTGATGGATCTCAAGATCTGAAAAGTTGATCTGCTTCTGGTAATGACGAACTGAATATTTTGCTTAATCCTCTCTATTAAGAGAATATAGAGGAAAAATTCATTAATAGGAAAGGGAAAAATTACAGCATCCCGATCTAGAAGGAAATTCAGAGAGAAAGAGCCTAGCATTTGAGATAATCTTTCCCTGGGGGCATCTGCTGATTCTGGAAGAGGGGTCTGAGAAGATGAGAAGTTGAACTTGGACTTGCTAGTTTTTTGGGTCTATCTTCATGAGAGATGCTAATCTGTAGTTTTATTTTCTTGTGTTTGTCTAGTTTTGGTATCAAGGTGATACTGGCTTTATCCACAATTTGCTCTTCTTTCCCTCTCCAATTCACTACTGAACCCATAAAGATCATAAAACAACAGAAATTCACAGTACCTATTCCCACATTCCACATAAGTGCTTGCTAGTCCTACTCATCCCTCAGGATAGCTCACATGCCACTTCACCTTTGTTTCTGGGGATAACAGCACTTTTCTTGATATGCTGTGAGACTCTGGATTCAGTCTGAGAGGAGAGACCAAGTCTAATCCAACTTGGCACCCTGAGACTGAGTTGGCATTGACTAGGTATACATCATGACTTTTTCAAACTTTGTTCCTGTGTTTAACATCTTGATAAAGGAAACTTAGAAGTCATACCTGGTGGGGTTCCTTTTATCTTCCTCCGATATCAAGAACCAAACAAAATCTGCATAGCTCATTCTTCCCTCTTTCTGTACTGTTTTTCCCCTGGGAAAGGAAAACAAAACACAAGGTTTTAGTTTCCTGAGTAATTAAATAAATTTAGTAGGATGATAAATAAAGAAATAAAATAATATCTTCCTTTGGAAATTAAGTTAAACTTAAAAAAATAATCACCAGGATCAATACTGCTACCTGCATTTAGATAAAGGCCTAATGCTCATATATTGAAAAATTAATACTGTCTTATATGAAGCCATGACTGTATATATTGCAGAAAGTCTTGTTACAGTTTTACTTGTAGTTCATTAAAAAAAAAATCCTCATTGGAGGATATGTTTTTATTGATTTGAGAGAGAGAGAAGAAAGGAGAGAAACATTGATGTGAGAAAGAAACATCAATCAGTTGCCTTCCTTACAAGCCCTGACCAGGAATCGAACCTGTCACCTTCTGGTGTACGGGACAACACACTGGCCGAGCCACAGTGGCCAGGGCACTTGTAGTTCATTTTTTATTTTCAGAAAATTTTCTTACCTTGTTACTGCCCCAGAGAATATCCTTTCAATAATTCTGTTTGACGAAGCTAAATATAAATAAGAAAGTACAAAGTTAGTTACAAACATGCTCCATAAAGGTAGTACTTTTGGGAAATTTATTTTTAGTAGTTACAAGCTAAAACATAATCATCTTCCACAACAGAATAGGAGTAGTTAAAATTTTACTTATGCATCATTTATCCTTAAAAAAAATAAGAATATGAGGTGGCTTAATCAACAAATCAATAAATCATTTAAAAAAAGAACAAGAAAATGGATGTGCCTGACAGCTAGGATATATTTATATAGTTGAACACCAAGTTAGTTTTGGACATCCTGACAACTAAGACAAAAATGTATTGGTTGTTTTATCGAATAAGACAACTTTTCCTCTAAAACAAGACAAATCTTATCCTAGCATTCATTTCAAGGAGGAACTGATCATCGGCTCCTAATATAAGGGATGTTGAATAAAAAAAGGAGATTGTTTTTAAGTAGAATTTTACAAAATATACCAAAAGATACTATAAACATATATTTCTTAAATTCTCATTCTATAAAAGTCCAGGGTATAACATGGTTTAATGTATAATTTTTAGAAATTCCATCAGTTTTATTCAAAGAGAGAGACAAGTATATCTTGAGACAGTATGTTGCTTTTGATGATAGATCCTGGAGTCTAGAGTAGCATACCTCATTGTGGGTTCAAAAAACCCCCAAAACATTAGTTTTTAAAAAAGAAGATGACAATGGATATCAGACCTAGGGATATGGTAAGGACATATCTCTTTTTTTAACAAGTGCCTCAGACAATGGCATGCACACTAAAATTTCAGAACCAAGGATAAGGTCATTAGAGAGCTAGCAGCTAGCAGCATCTAGCATAAACTTAGGTACAATCAGCATAAAGGTAAATTAGTTTGGCTAAAGAATGTTGAGACTATGGGTGTCACAGTACAGTCATGTCTGGCCACGTACTGAAGCTTATATAAGGACCCTCTAGACTTGTTGAGCACTGGTTTATGGGGTTAATAATTTGAACTAGATAGAACAAAAGAGGGCTGTATAGGAAAGGCAAGAATATTTAATTCCAAAGCTAACGTATTTTTTGAAAGTCTATTTTTTTTTTAGATTTGGAAGACTTAGCCCTCTAAAACTGAAGATCATGTTGTCCCATTAAGAACAGGTCAGTGGGTGGGCAATTATGTAGTTTCAGTGGTCCATTCATTATGCAGGTCCAGATGCCTGTTTTTCTAGACTTCATCCCTTTAACATGACTATATGAATCGCTATGTGTAGATATACAATATTTTGGGATGTAATGAGTATTATGTCAGTCAGAGAGGGTGCTTTAGAGCCCCTAGGCTTTTTCATGACCTCTAGCGGCTGGCTCATATTCTACAGATGACCTGACACTGAGAAGGTAATTAGAAGGTGCATCGCTAATAAAGCTGACGGGATGAATAGGTCCATCTTTTTGGTGACAGGAAGGCTATGAGTACTTGAAGAAGTAGTACTAAAATGCTTATCAAATAAGTACATTTGAATATTTTCCTCTTCATGCCTGATTGGCACCTGAGAATCTGTGAGGTAGAACTGTTTCTTAAATATGAAAGTTATATGAAACTTAATATCATATAGAATGAATCTTTTCTTAAGATGTATACAGACATGCCAAATAACAGAAGCAAAATTCAATGCATTTATTTAAGAGTTGTACTCTGCTGCATCTAAAAGGCTTTTAAGGTTGATTTAAGAAAAATCAACAGTGCCTGAGAAGACATTTAAGAACTGAACAGGGACAATCTTATGAGAGAAGAATGAACCACTGTATCTTGGTTAAAGATATTAAGTCACTCGGTTCTAAGTTTTCTACTGGTAAAAATGAAGCAAAAAGGAGTATGTGATATATAAGTTTTTGTTTTCTGACAAAAGAAAGCACAAAAAATTCATCTGCAAAAAAATATATATTTTCTGAACTAAATTCCTAAAAGTAAGCTTTTATAAGAGTCCTTCAAAACATTGGCACATTAGAAACATTATTTTCATCCATGGGTGTGTATAAATACTATAAAATGAGAAATTTATAAAGGAATATACATACTCTCTTTCAAATAAACTTCAATTCATAATCAGAAAGTAAACATCACAGGCTCTCCAATTCATCAAAACTAAGACTCTAATTGCTTACTTACCTCCAAACTCCTTCTCCAACACCTGGCTTCTAAATAAAAAAAATTAGTATTTTCACTTATTCCTACTTAAAAATTCTTGGCCCTTTAGGTTACCGAATTTAAAAAATAGAAATTCTCCATAATGAGGGGGGACAATTTATGTAACTGTTGCCTTCTTCAAAACAGTCAAATGTCAACATCTATAGAAACTCACCCTGGTCATTGTATCGAGACAGATCGGCCTGGCTGATGTAGAGGTCATGATCACTATCTAGTTCCCAGAATTTACAATAAATAACATAAAAATGTTCATAGGAAAAGTAGTCTGTGATTTGGTTTATATCTTCCTCTTCTTCCAAAAGCGCTAGAGTCTGAAATGGTATGAATAAAGAAAATTTATTTTAAAATTATGAAAACCCAGCTTTGGGCATTATATAGAATCTAGTAAATTTTTCTTTTAAATTGAATTTAAAAACTTGGTTTTGGTATCAAATCAGGAACTTTAATAGGTAACCTCACTCTCCCTTTAATCACCTGATCAATCTATAAGCATTAATGAGCTCTGTAATATGCTCAGCAAAGCGTTAGATGCTATGGAGGATTTAAAAGCAAGGGGACTGCAGCCTATCCGAGGCCCCCACAGAACAATTAAACAACAGGTTTAGTTACATGGCCACATATTGACATACTTTTAACTTTTCAGTTATGCAGTGACATCTATTCTATTATGAAGAGTGGGCATCCACATATAGGGTTTTTCTTTTCTTTTTTTTAATCTTCACCTGAGGATATTTTTTCCACTGATATTTAGATAGAGTGGAAGAGAGGGAGGAAGGGAGGGAAGAAGGGAGGGAGGAAGGGAGGGAGAGAGGGAGAGAGAAACACTGACCAGCTGCCTCCTATATGTGCCCCAACTGGAGAAGGGAAAGGAAGGGAAGAGAAGGGAAGGGAAGGGAAGGGAAGGGAAGGGAAGGGAAGGGAAGGGAAGAGAAGGGAAGAGAGACATTGATTGGTTGCCTTCTTAACTCGCCCAGACCGTGGCTGGGATTGAACCAGCAACCCAGGTATGTGCCCTAGACAGGGAATCAAACCTGGACCCTTCAGTGCTTGGGCCAATGCTCTAACCACTAAGTAATATTGGCCAGGGTGAAACCTGTATGGTTTTATTAATCAACGTCACCCTAATAAATTCAATAAAAAACGAAACACTAAAAAAAACCAAACACCCCAAAACTCTAAAAACCAGCCATACAAAACCATATAATACATATATGTATGTCTCTATATATGAATAAAACCACAGATAAATGGGTTCCCTCTAGGGAAAAGGGGGTGAAATGGCAGAGTGATGAGATAAACAGTGACTTCAGATTATTATTCTAGATATGTTCATGTTATTAGAATATTTTATGAGCATATACTCATGTATAAGAGGAAGGCTAAGGGGAGAGGTAGGGAAGAAAATAGAGGAGAATAAGTCATACTCTAGGAAGCACAACACTTGAGTTCTAGTTCTAATTCAGTCACTTACTTGCTGTTTGATCTTATCTAAGTCATTCAATCATATTTGGGCCTCACATTTTATCACAAGTTTAAAAAAAAAGGACTATAATGATTCAGAAACTACAAACTCTAATATGCTTCAGGAATGTGAGATGTAAGGCCTCTTTTAGGGAATTGCCATCTAAACCCAATCCATATTACCTACTGAGAGCCCAGGCATACACAAGGTATGCAATAGATATTAATAATACTGTGATGATCACTGTTCATTTTAGAATACAAAAAGTTTGTGTATCTATTATGGGCTTCTAATTTTGCCAAGTCTACATTACTTTGTCTCAGATAAAGACAGAAAAAAATATAGATTAAATAAGGGTGTTTTAGCCTAAACTACATTTAGTATAATTCATTTAAGATAAAATATTTCATTTATTTTCAAGTGTGAACAATTTTACCTTCTTCAGGATAACAGAGGCTTGAATAATCCGGCATGAAGATTATCTCGGTAAAAGGCTCCCACTAGTGGTCAGTACTTTCTCATAAAATAAATAAAATAATTGAATAAAATGTACTCTTTGTTAGAAGGAATTTTTAGTACTTTTCTCCAGCAGGAGCTGGATAAAGAGTCATTGTTGAAACGATTAAGTTGAAATTCTTCTATTTCTTTTGCAAGGCCCTTCCCAACCCCGCTCCATCTCACCCCTCAAGCCTCATCACTGGTCACTCTCTGAGGAGCCTTTGGCCACTTAAGACTGTCCTGTAGTTCCTGAACGTGACACTTTCATGCTTCTGGGCCTTGCTTATGCTGCTTCCTTTATCTGCCCTTTTTTTCTAATTTCTATCTTGGTAAACTCCTGATAGCTCCAAGGTCAAGATCACATGCCAGTCCTTCTGTGGTCTTCTTTGCATATTTATTATACTTTTCTGTGGAATTTTTCAAGTCAGGTGTGGCAGTGCACTTTCTTTTTTTTTTATAATATATTTTTATTGATTCAGAGAGGAGGGAGAGGGAGAGAGAGATAGAAACAACAATGATGATAGAGAATCACTGATAGGCTGCCTCCTGCATGCCCCCTACTGGGGATCGAGCCCACAACCAGGCATATGCCCTTGACCGGAATCGAACCCAGGACCCTTACAGTCTGCAGGCTGACGCTTACCCACTGAGCCAAACCAGCTAGGGCAGTGCACTTTTTCTCTTTTGCTCTGCAGTGCATGTGTTGATGTAAAAATCCCTTGTTATTCATCTTTGTTCCTCCCAACATATCCCAGGTGTCTGATAAACACTTAATGACTGAAAGTAGTGACAGAGCTTCACATACAATAAGCACTCAAATATTTGTTAAATGAAGTAAAATTATTAAATTGTTCCTTATATATGAATTTCAGAGAGGCATACTTGCAAAAAGTTGCTTTTTCTTATCTCTGTCGAAGTAATTTTCCCACTCCAAGATCTGTTCACTGTGTAGAATATTCTCTGAATAACCTGGTCCCAAAGGAAAACAAAACCAGATAAAAACATTAAAGATATACCAAAACAAACAAACAAAAAAAAAAACATTAAAGATATCAATTACTTCACCAAAGGCCACTGCATCTTATCAACATACTTTAAATCTGATAAATTTTGGCTTTTTGATTATGTCAAGTATCATTTCTAGTAAAAATTAACTCTTTAAAAAATCTACAGCTATATAGTTTGCATCTGCCCCTATCAGTCCAAGAATAAAAAAATGTCTTTCCACAAGTCTGCCTTTGCCCAGCTGCCTACATGTCACTTTCTTAGTTTACCTTTCATCTTATACTGTGATGCCTGATTCAAGTAGTACTGGATGTTTTGGGAAGGTAAATGAGGTGGGAAATATATACTGGGTTTGCTTAATAATTAATGGGTCAGAAGAATGGCTGCCAGTGTGATAGGATTTGAGAGAGCATTATTTTGGTTATTACAGCCTAATTCATTGGAGTCCTTAAGACAGTCTTGCAGGGTCTCTATAAATTCAAATACACTGTAATAATTTACATCCGAATCCTTATTTGGGCATTAACAATTTTGTTAGCTAGTGTTTTATTGAGTTGAACAGATATGAAACTATGGAGAAGATATTGGACAGGATGGGGCTGGGTAGCAAATGTGTATGAGATTGAGGATATGTGTGCTGTGGTTTAGGGGATAGTTGGAAAAGAAAGACAAGGCTGCAATGGAGGTAGGAGGCCACAGTGCATTCTTAACAATTTTACTTGGGGTTATTCCTACCCATTTAATTTTGATCTATTAGTTATTGTATTTTTTCCTCCAAAAGGAGGCAGAGATGAGGACAATTTAAGCAGATTTTTTGGGGGGTACTTTGGTTTTAATTGTCTAAATAACATAGAAATCCTGTATCCTTAGTGGTTTTATCATGAAAGAGGTTAGATCCTTTTAGTTTATTTTTAATTTTAAAAAAATATTTTATTGACTTTTTACAGAGAGGAAGGGAGAGGGATAGAGAGTTAGAAACATCAATGAGAGAGAAACATCGATCAGTTGCCTCCTGCACAACCCCCCACTGGGGATGTGCCCGCAACCAAGGAATATGCCCTTGACTGGAATCGAACCCAGGACCCTTCAGTCCGCAGGTCGACGCTCTATCCACTGAGCCAAACCGGCTAGGGCTTATTTTATTTTAATTAATCCTCACTTGAGGATATTTTTCCATTCATTTTTAGAGAGAGAGGAAGGGAGGGGGAGAGACAGAGAGAGAGAGAGAGAAACATTGATGCAAGAGACACATCGATTGGTTACCTCCTACATGCGCCCCAACCAGGGCCAGGAATTGAGCCTGCAACTGAGATATGCGCCTTTGACCGAAATCAAACCCAGGACCCTTCAGTCGAGGGCCAACGCTCTATCCATTGAGCCAAACTGGCTAGGGCAAGGTTAGATTCTTTTAAAATGCTATTTTAGTATAAGAACACAAAAGGGAAGACATTTGAACACCTATCCAAAAAGATCTACTGAGAGACTAAACTACCATTCTGCTTCTGGATTCTTTAGCAGAGTAATTCTCAAACAGAACAGGAAACAACTAGCCTCAGGATGAAGGTCCAGACTTCTGCTACCCAGCATTCCTCACCCCACCCCTGCTATCAGTGCCAACTCCTTCTGACCCTTCAGAATCTAGCTCAATTGCCAACTCCACAGGAAGCCCCAGAACAGGGGCTGGGGTAGAGCTCCATCTTCTGTGCTCCTACTGTCACCTGTCTCCTCCAGTCACCCTGTGCTTATATTCTAAACACTGGTGAACCTGACCATCACCACCTCTAAACTCTATTGCATGCAAGTGCCTGACATGGTGCTCTGTTATGTCAGATGGTAAATTGTTTGATAATTTTTTTAAAATTGAAGTTAACTAATATACATTAGTCAGGTGTACAACATAATGATTCAACATTTCTATATATTGTGAAGTGATCACCACAATAAATCTCCTTAACATCTGCCGCCATACATGGTCACAGAATTTTCCCCTACTTTGTGATGAGAACTTTTAAGATTCACTCTCTTAGCAACTTTCAAATCTGCAATATGGTATCACTGACTGTAGTCACTATGCTGTACATCATATCCCCAGATCTTATTTTATAACTGGAAGTTTATACTTTTTGACTCCCTTCACCCATTTCTCTCTGCTTCTGGCAACCACCAATCTGTTCTCTGTATCTATGAGATTGGTGTTTTTGTTTTTTTTTTAAGATTCCACATATAAGTGAGATCATACAGTATTTTCCTTTTTTAGTCTGACTTATTTCACCAACCCTAATGCCCTCCAGGTTCATCAATGTTATCACAAATGGCAAGACTTCATTCTTTTTGTATGGCTGAATAATATTCCATTGTGTGGAATTTTCTTTATCTATTCATCCACTGATGGATGTTTATATATCTTGGCTACTATAAATAATGCTGCAATTAACATGGCGTACGTATATCTTTTTGAATTAGTGTTTTCATTTTCTTTGAGTCATATGGAAATTCTATTTTTGATGTTTTATTTAAATTTTTAAAACTGATTAAAGGAGAGAGAGAGAGAGAGAGAGAGAGAGAGAAAGAAAAACACGGAGAGAGAAACATTGATGTGCCAGAGAAACATCATTTGGTTGCCTCTCACATGCGGCCCAACCAGGGATCAAACCCACAACCTGTGCATTGTGTATGTACCCTGACTGGGAATTGAACCCGCCACCTTTTGGTGCACGGTATGATGCTCCAACCGAGCCACACAGGCCAGGGCTATTTTTAATGTTTTGAGGGACCTCCATACTGTGTTCATAGTGGCTAGACCAATTTACATTCCAACCAACAGTCCACAAGGTTTCCCTTTTCTTCACTGATACTTATTATTTCTTGTCTTTTTGATAATAGCCAGGTATGAGATGATACCTCATTTTGGTTTTGATTTGCATTTCCCTGATGATTAGTGATGTTGAGCATCTATTTTTTCATGTACTTATTGGCCATCTGTATGTCTTCTTTAGAAAATTGCTTGCTAAATTAATGAGGTATCATCTCATAAAGTTTCAATGATTTCATACCATTCCTTGACCAACTTTCAGTGGCACACAGTGTAGACTTTTGTGTTACATTTGTGATAGAAATATATAGGTTGGATTCATAGCTAGTTGAATAACTCTGTTCAGAGTTACGAATAGAATGGACGCCAACCCAAGAAAAGTCTCTAATTAGTATTTTATATAAAGCAGTATTGTTGTCTATGACTTATAGATTGAATATAAAAAGTGTCTGATTTATAGATTGAATATAAAATGTGCAGAAAGGGTTAATATAGTCTAAATTATTGTGAAAGATATTACTAATGTAGTAATGCTTACTCTTGAGGAAAAATTACAGTGTAGATGTGTCCATGATCTGAATGGCTGATTATCAGGTGGAAGAAGCTGACTCTTTTTGTTATCTCAGAGGGCAGAACTAGAACTACTGGATAGAAATGCCCTTACACTGAAATGTTTCAATATAAGGAGGAGTTTCCTAAAATTAACTCTCTGAAGCAATGGGCTGTATGAAGAAGTGAAGTTTCTTCTCACCACTATTATTTAGGCAGAAGTTGTCAGGATTCCTGCATTAAGTGGGAGATGGAACTGCCTGGCGTTTAATTTCCCAACTGGCCCCAATCACTCCAACTCTGACTGAGGTGTTTCAGGGCAGAGAATGTGTCTTACTTAACACTGTATTCTTAGCACTAGCTTGGCTGAAGTTCATATGAAAAAGCTGGAGGACTTTTAGCATAGGAAATATATATATATATATATGCTTTTATATATATATATATATATATAGAGAGAGAGAGAGAGAGAGAGAGAGAGAGAGATTTTCCTCTGTTGACATTATATTTTTGTGCTTATTTCTCAATTTTGAATATAAATTTATCTTAAAGTCTAAGTTTCCTATCTCTATAAATTTTGTACTTATATACTCCTCAGATATATTTTTTGTTTTTATTCTTTCTTTTTATTTCTCCTCAGATATATTACTTATGGAATACTATTACACTTAAAATTATAAATCTTTAATGTGCATTTTTGCTTCTTATTTTACTCCTTTCTTGTTCTATTTTTTGTTTTTTTTTGAATTTTTAAAATTTGCATTTATACTGTTAAACATTTCCTATTTTAGCCTCTTCTAACCTACATATATAGTGCCATAAAAATGTACCTGGAAAAAAAATGTATTCTATTTTCCATTGCCTAAATCTCCTTATTGAATGGCCCCACTTCATCAGCACATTTATGTTTCCACATTACTGATTCAGCATTTTAGCTTACCGAGGTAGGGGCACCATCTAGTGGTGAGAACATGTAGCTGCTGGTTCTACATACATTTTTCCTTCTAACTTTGGTCTACCGCTTTTAAGGGAAGTAAAAAAGAAATTACTTTAAAAAAGATAGAATAAAAATTTAAAGTTAATAATAATAATTATTTACTGCCAGTGAGAGGAATGAAACTTGACAATTTTTCACTAAGAGATCTCTAGTCAACTTGATAGATAATTTGAATTGCAAGTCAGTTTCCTTTCTTTTTCTTTATCTCTGCTGAGTTGGAGACCTCTAATTCACAATTGTAGATCACCAGAAATGGGAGTACATGTTTGGTGGGTCTGTCAGATAGTTTTTGAGTAGATAGAATGCAGACACAAGTTACTGAGAGACTGCTCACTTGAAAGCAGATAAACATACTCATATGTTGGAAGTCTGGCTCTTCTACTTGGCAGGGTGTGATGAATGGATTCCTGATCCACTCTGGTCAATATGGCTCTGAAAAGTACTTCTCCATGGTATCCTGCAGAATTTGGACTTAAAAAAAATCTATCTAATAAATATCAGTTCTTTCTTTGTCAAGAGGAAAAATTCTCAAGGGGAAAGAGTTAAACTGTTAGTGATGAGCAGTCTCCAGCACAGTTTAGTCATCTCAGGAAATACCAGTACCTTGTCCTCAACAATTAAAATCCTGGCATTTCAGTCAGAAGTGATGGATTCGGGTCAATCAAGACACTGAATACATCATTAAAACACCATCTGGATGAGCCACAGAAATATCTTTTTATTGTTAGCACCAATGTCATAAAGAAGTATTTTCAATCTCATCACTTATTTTTAAAAAGCTCATGTGAGCACCTCTTTCCTCAAAAGTCAGCATATGCCAGTTGGGATAAGCGGTCTCTTATTTACTGGCAATTTCTCTGCACAGCATGCAAACTCAAGGGCTACAATTTGCTAGTATTTCCAATTTTCATTTTCATTTGCTATCAAGTGGCTTACTTCTCCATTGCCAACTCTTCTCTGGAATAAAGGAGAATAATGGAGTGACACAGGTGCAATCTCTTATTTGGGTAGTGACGTCCATATTTACTGTGTGCACAGTTGGTGCTGTCTTTCTAGCCTAAAAATAGCTACAAATAAACAAACAAAAAAACTTTTTTTCTATAGCATAGGTTTTCAGTGATAAATAGAAAATAAAAGTTGCCCAACTATTCTTCATTGTATATGTGTCACATATAAGCTAATACTGAGTCATACTCTTGTCATCAGTTTCTTCCAACCATAAAGTGAAATAACTGAATAACTCTATCATGCAAACAAAATATACAGGGTGGGACAAAAGTATGGTTTACAGTTGTGAGAACATGAAACACAGTTTATTCTTGTATTATTATTTATTAATTACTGTATTATTTTTCATACCAACAACTGTAAACCTACTTTTGCCCCACTCTGTATTAACTGTTCTATACTGTGTGTCACTGAGATTACATAACATTCAGTAAGGTCATATGATAAATTAATTTTGCTTTTTCTGAGATATTTATCATTAATTCTGAGGCTGATCTTTGTAAATACATTGGGAGTAGAGTGATCTCATCTGTTTTTGCCACGAGAAGGGTAGAGAATTATGCCTCACTAATTTGGCCACTTTTATGCCTTTAATGATAACATAAATTAATTTTACACTAGAAAGCTTATTTTATATTTTTCTAGAAAAACTCACTGTACTCTGAAATAATGTAAAAGTTTCAATGACTGCATGCCATTATCTGACCAACTTTCATAACAGAAAAGGCACTGGAGAGAAATGATAACCAGTCCAATAACATTTTGTTTTCAGATATTCACTGTGATACTTTTTATTTGTACTTTTCTTTTAATGGATGGTAGTATGAGATTATCACAACAGCAGATACACTTATCTCAGTACACACAGATTCACATTCTACCTTCTCAACTGGATCTTGTTTACTGTTTATGTTATAAGTAGAGGCCTGGTACATGGATTTGTGCAGAGGTGGGGTCCCTCGGCTGGCCTGTGGGGATTGGGCTGAAACTGGCTATCTGACATCCCCAGAGGGGTCCTGGATTGCGAGAGGGCAGTTCTCGGGTGATGCACCCTGGAATCAGGCTCCCTCCTCTCTGGTTCCGGGTGCATCACCTGAGAACCACAGCTGCCAAGTCACCACAGCTCTGTAGCTCCTGCATTGAGTGTCTGCCCCTTGGTGGTCAGTGAACATCATAGCTATCATAGCTACCGGTCAGACAGTTGAACGATTGGCCGGTCGCTTAGGCTTTTATATATATACTAGAGGCCCAGTGCACAAAAATTTGTGCACTTGGGGGGGAGGGGGGGTCCCTCAGGTCACGAACAGAGCAGGGCGGATAGGGAGGTTGTGGCCCCGCTCCCTGTTACACACAGAGCTGCAGGGCGATCAGGGGGTTTGGGCGCTGCCCCCTGTCACGCTGATCTGGTGCCAAGAGGCCTCGTGGCTCCGCTGATCCCGGTGCTGGGAGGCATATTACCCTTTTACTATATAGGATAGAGGCCTGGGGGCCGGCTGGTTTGCCCTGAAGGGTGTCCTGGATCAGGGTGGGGGTCCCCACTGGGGTGCCTGGCCAGTCTGGGTGAGGGGCTGAGGGCTGCTTTCAGGCTGGCAATTGACTGAAGCTCCCAACCGCTCCTTGTTTTCTTTTTTTTATTCTGGGCCAGCTTTAGCTCTGGCTCTAGCTCTGAGGCTTCCGCTGCTATAATCGAAACAATGTATAACTCTAGCTCTGAGATCCCGGCTGGCTGAAAGCTGATTTCTGGGGTTTTGTTTAGCTACTACATTTGCAACATAGTACATAGTTTCTTAGAGTTGTAGCTCAGAGGCCGTCAAGTCAGGCGGGGGTTGGAGTCCGCAGTCACTGCAGCAAGCAAACCTCATGTTCGCTTCCAGCTGCCTGGCTGCCGGCCGCCATCTTTGGCTGACATTAATTTGCATAAGGATATGCTGATTAGCCAATGAAAAGGGTAGCGGTCGTACACCAATTACCATGTTTCTCTTTTATTAGTGTAGATATATAGATGCTGTTTTGAAATAATTGTCATTATTTCATCATAAGTACTTTATACTTTAATACTACATCTAAATAATGGATTCATTTCTGTGAATCTGGGATAAAGCAGCATAAAACAAATAATAAAGTATAAATTTTAAAGATGTAAATAATAATATACAAATGCGATTGACCAATGTAGTTCTTTTTGATTAACAATTAACACAATAGAATTTCTCAGAAAATGTGAATTCTATGTGAATAAAGTTGTTTCATGGCTTTTCACTCTGAAATTATAAAACTTCCTTGGGGCCACTTGCTAGATGACCATCAGACTTAAAAACCAAACTAAAAAGTGTAGAGAAATAAAAATGATCTCTACTTTGTGATTCTGTTCTTTACATCTTTTCAAAGAACAAATTTCAATAAAAGGTCCTCTATAGAGAACATTTTCTGTATTGGTAGAAGGTTGTACTAGATTATCTCAAATTCTTATCCAATTCTTAAGATCTTAGATTATGCTACTAATATACCCGAGTTTATGGAACTGTCAACAATTAGGACCCAATAATTCCTTTTGGGATTGTAGCCAGAATTAATGTGTAGAATTCTTAAGCATGAATAATTTCACTATTCACTCAATAAATATTTACTGTGCATCTATGATGTGCCAGGCACTATTCTAGCTATTGGAGATACAGTAGTGAAAATATAAAGAAGTCCCTGTTCTCATGAAGTTTATAGAGAAGGAGATGGACAACAAACAAATAAAAAATTTAAATATCAGACATGAATTCTATGTGAACAAAAAAGAGCTAAGAAGGAAATAAAGTAGAGCAAAGGAACAGGGAGTAAAGGGGAAGGGAGCAGAGGAAGAAGAAGGGCAAAGAATGTAGAGGGTGACCAGGAAAGGCCTCACTAATAAAGAAATATCTGAGCACACATCTGGATGAAGTAAGGGAGCCAGTCATGTGGAAATCTGTAGGAAGAGCATTCCAGGCAGAGGAAAGAATAAGAACAAAGCATCTGAGGCAGAAGTTAGTATTTTCCAGACACTGAGGAGGCCATTGTGGCTGAAGGTAGGATGGTAGGAGATAAGATCAGAGGGCAGGGCATGTGTGGGTGGATTATGGAGAGTCTTGGCAAGGACTTTAGTTTTTACTCAGAGTGAGATGGCAAACCAGTGGAGGGTTTGAGCAGAGGAGTGACATGATCTAATTTACATTTTCAAAGGATAACTCTGCTTTGTGAAGACTAGACTGTAGGGCAGGGGTCCTCAAACTACAGCCCTCGGGCCACATGCAAATACAAATATTGTATTTGTTCCCGTTTTGTTTTTTTACTTCAAAATAAGATATGTGCAGTGTGCATAGGAATCTGTTCATAGTTTGTTTTTTTTAAACTATAGTCCGGCCCTCCAACGGTCTGAGGGACAGTGAACTGGCCCCGTTTGAAAAGTTTGAGGACCCCTGCTGTAGGGCAATGAGGGTGTAAGCAGAGAGACCAATTAGAAGTAATGCAAGTGAGAAAGAAGGGTGACTTGGCCCAGGTGATTGTGGTGGAGGTAATTTAGTATAGTGTGGTTAACAGGAAAAAATAACTTCTGAAACAGTCTTACATGACAGTGACACCTTCTGGCTTAAAGTCTCGCAAAGTTTTATTGCAGATGAAAACAAATTGTGAAAGTCAAGAATGAAGTTCCTACAAGGATGGAAAAAACCCAGCAGTTTTCTGTAACTCAACAGAATGCAACAAATCCATGGCAAACAAAAAGTACCTTAAGAATGAGAAGGTTTTCCTCAAAGGAGACTGGCATATACTGGGGAATCTGAGCCAGAGACAAGGGCCATCTCACTTGAGTGTGGCCATGAATGTGAAGTGTGAGTGGGGCTCATCTTTGGAATTCCTTTGAAGATAACCTGGGAACTAGGACAGAGAATGCCTGACGTGGCTGCTATATGCACGGCCGGCCTGTGTGCTCTCATTCATAATTCATGGCCTGCCTGTGACTTATCAAATGAGCACACATCTGGATGAAGTAAGGGAGTGTGTCATGTGGAAACAGAATGAGGGAGCACCTCACAAAGAAGGAGATTGTAATTATGTTATTGTAATTCTTACATGATTTGTTTTCTAATTACACACAAGCTATTTTTTTAAAATATATTTTTATTGATTTCACAGAGGAAGAGAGGGAGAGAGAGATAGAAATATCAATGATGAGAATTACTGATCGGCTGCCTTCTGCATGCCCCACACTGAGGATTGAGCCCACAACCCTAAATGTGCCCTGACCGGTAATCGAATCATGACCTCCTGGTTCATAGGTCGATGCTCAACCACTGGGCAAAACTGGCCAGGCCACACAGGCTATTTCTTAATACCAAGTCCACTTCTAACTCTGAGGTACTACAGATACATCTTTTTCTTGAAAGACTTGAAAATTCTTTTCAGTATTATATGCAACTGGGTATCAATATTTATGACACAGCAAAAGGTATACTTCATAAGACCAGACAGAATGAAAATATTACTTTAATTTTGTATACAAAAGATCTCTTAAAGCACTGGATACATATAAGAAGGAAACAGATCACCTTCCTTCCTTAAGGTGATCTTAAAATAATCATTATAGCCCATGTTTCCTTTTGCATAAAAACCTGAAAGCTTGGATAATAGGTAGTGATAAAAAGGAGACTCATAGAGTTATATTAAGACAAAAGAGGACTCAGCTTACCGTGGTGATGTAGCGTGAGTGGAATTCTGGAGCATCTTTCAGGAACGTGAGGCCAGGGTGTGTATCCACCACATCCTGAAAAAGAACAAAACCAAAACTAAATTAAACACATAAAACTCCACTAATATGCTTCTTCTTCCTTTCTGTAGAAATATGCGTCCTTTCTGTAAAAATAGTGAGCAAACTCACTATTTTAGAATATTGAACAATGCACTTAAAATTTAATTAATACTTTATTAAATTCAAATTTTATCACAAGTATACTTATGTGTGTTTTCAATATGCATAGTACATTTCAATAAAAAGTTAAAATTTTAATTTAGCTACATTTGGTGATTTATGAATCAAATATTTTAGAGGTCAGTATATACCAGTGATGGCGAACCTTTTGAGCTCGGCGTGTCAGCATTTTGAAAAACCCTAACTTAACTCTGGTGCCGTGTCACATATAGAAGTTTTTTGATATTTGCAACCATAGTAAAACAAAGATTTATATTTTTGATATTTATTTTATATATTTAAATGCCATTTAACAAAGAAAAATCAACCAAAAAAATGAGTTCGCGTGTCACCTCTGACACGTGTGTCATAGGTTCGCCATCACTGGATATAGTAGTTCTAACATCAAGAATGTCAGGGAAATTCATCCCACAGATCTTGGTAGAGATTGCTAAATGAAATTTACACAGAAAGGATGACAGACACAAGCCAACTGGACTGATTCTTTCTTAACCTATAGACAGAAATTTTTTTGGGGAAAAAAAAAGCCACGTAACCAAGTAGCTTGAAATCTATGTTAAGTTGTGTGAGCCAGCTAGCTAATGTCCATCAAAATAACTGTGTGGAGAAACCTGTTTTCAATTTCGAACTTTATTTATTTTAAAATCTGATAATCACCCTGATGAGCACTGGGGTTGCTACCGAAGGGTTGCAGGTTCCATCCCCGGCCTCAGTTGGGGCACATACGGGGGGTGACCAATTGGTGTGTCTCATATCAATGTTTCTCTCTCTCCCTCTCCCCCTTCCTTTCCACTCTCTCTAAAAAAAAATAAAAATCTATGAACATGAACATAAGCACTGCAATACCACAACAGTCAATCTGATAACCGAGATGGCTACTAAGTGACTAATGAGCAGGTAACATATACAATGTGGATATGCTGGACAAAGGGATGATTCATGTCCAGGACAGGCTGGCACAAGATTTCATTATGATACTCAGAATGGCCTGCTATTTAAAACTTATAAATTATTTATTTTTAGAATTTTCCATTTAGTATTTTCAGATTGTGGTTGAGCATGGCTAACTGAAACTTTGGAAACCACAAATAAAGATGGGGGACTACTGTAACTCTCTAAGAAAATAGGAGATAAACTTCCTGAATTAAAAAAATATATATACACACATATATATTTTTTATTTCAGAGAAAAAGGGAGTGGGAGATAGGGATAGAAACATCAATGATGAGAGAGAATTGTTGATTGGCTGCCTCCTGTACGCCCCACACTGGGGATCGAGCCCACAACCCACACCTGTGCTCTGACAGGAATGGAACCGTGACCTCCTGGTTCATATGGCAATGCTCAACCACTGACCTACGCCGGCTGGGCAACTTCCAGAGTTTTTAAATGTCTTTATTCTAACCTTTTATTTGACTGATAGCTTGGCAGGACATAGAATCCATTTCCCCAGGTTTGCCAATGAGAATCTAATACCACACTAATTCTTGTTCCTTTCTTAAGGTAATTTTTTTTTAATCTCGGGGAACTTTTAGTATTTTCTCTTCATCAGTGTTTTTCTAAAATTTCAAGAGGACATATTTATGTATGCCTTTTCTTATTCATTGTGCTTGGCACTCAGTGGCTCCTTTCAACCAAAAGACTTGTGTACTGTATTTGATTCTGTAGGCAGTGACTAGAGAGAGCATGAGGCTGGTGTGAGAGGGTCATATTCTATTTTTAATCAGCCACTTGTTACACAGCGTGCTGTGTTTTCCCCAAGGAGGAAAACAGGAATTCCAAGAATTCGCACTGGGTACCTGCTCTGTGGACCTACCCTATCACCCCAATCTCTCCATCCTATATTGATGATTCTGTATTATAATTTGATAAGTTCCTCCTCTCTATTTTTCTCCTTCTTTCTTCACAGACTCCAGTAAGTTAGATGTTGAAACTCTTAAATTGGTCCTCTATGTCTGTCTCTCTCTTTGCTTCTCTCCCTGTGTGTGTGTGTGCATGCATGCATGTGCATGCCAGAGATATCCTTAACTTCAGTTCCCAGGCCTTATGTTGAAATTTTAAATTTTGATATTTATATTTTAAAGTTCTAACAGCTTTTTTTTTGTGTGTGTGGTAGCATTCTGTTTTCGTAACATTCTATTCTTATTTTATATAATATCTCAAAATATAGAAATTATTTTTTAAAAGACTTTAATTTTTAGAACAGTTTTAGATTTACACAGATAATTGAGCAGATAGTACAGAGTTCCCATATACTCTGTACTCAGTTTCCTCTAGTACTAACATCTTATATTAGCATTAGTTATAATTAATAAAACAGTCTTGATACATTATTATTACTATTATTAAAGGCTACACTGTATTCACATTTCCTTAGTGTTTACCTAATGTCTTTTTTCTGTGCCAGGATCCCATTCAGGATCCCATATTACATTTAGTTGTCATGCCTCCTGAGACCCTTAAGGCTGTGACAATTTCTCAGACTTTCCTTGTTTTGATGACCTTGACAGTTTCGAGGAGTACTGGTCAGATACTGTCTAGCGGTCGCCAAACGGTGGTCTGAAAGGTTGGCGGCCGCTGGTCTACGAGGTTCCTCTATTGAAATTTGTCTTAACATGCTTTATTGTTTGTTTTGTCGGTTTGTTTATGTTTGTAAGTACATACCAGGCTATCCTTTATATTTGGGAACCAGGTAAGGAGTCAACTGTCAATTATTCTGTACACCAACCTTCAATGAATCCCCATGTCTAATACTTCTCATTAGATCTACTAACCCTGCGTTTATCGCCTCTCTGGGATCCTAACAAGCAGTGTAAAGCAGAGTAGCTCACTTCTCCACTGCAGCCCATGCACAGTACCCCATTCTGGGCTGTGGTTTCCTTAACCTGCATCTTCTTTCTAAGATATACTGAAATCTCTTGTACATTGATATTTTTCTCTCCTCTGTTCTTCTCTACCATCCCATTCACTTTCATAGGTTTATTCCTTTTAAGTTTCTATATTTTAACTACAGATTAGTTTAGGGAAAAAATGGAAGGAGAATGTATTTATTCATTCTGTCACCTTTCACCAGAAGACTCCACAATTCCACTTCTTAAATAATAATAAAAATTCTCCTTCCTAGATGGTGTTGCTTAATTGTTAGAGCATTGGCCCGTCCACCGAAGGGCTGTGGATTCACCGAAGGGCACATCCTGGGTTGCAGGTTTGATCCCTGGCCCCTGTGGGAGGCAGCTGATTCATGTGTCTCTCCCACATCGATGTTTCTCTCTCTCTCTCTCTCTCTCTCTCTCTCTCTCTCTCTCTCTCTCCCCCCCTCTTCTTCTCTCTCTTTCCTCCCCTCCCTCCTTTCCACTCTCTCTAAAAATCAATGGAAAAAATATCCCCGGGTGAGGATTAACAACAGCAAAAAAATTTTCCGTAGACTTAAGGAAATATAAATGTCCACTAACTCATAGTTTTGTTGTTTGTTTGTAATTCTCTTGGTATAGGTTTAATTTATATTCCTGTCAAAGCTTCTGATAAAACTCAGTCAAGCAGGGAAAAGAATTCACCAAAATGAACCTTTCATGAAGGGACTATATGCAGAGTCATGGGCAGGTTAAAGGAACAAACAAGGGTATAGTGAGGAACTGAGAATGAGCAACAGAATAATACTGTTACCATCCTAGGACCAAAGGGACAAGAGGAGGAATAGAGTTATGGGAGCCGATACTCTAATACTATGGAGAAGGGGCTATATATAGAGAGATACAGTTACTGTGCTAAAACAGAAAGTGGGGGAAATGCCAACTTATCTCTCCTCTCCCCTCTCATCTCTTGGCAGGCTATACTTTGGCCAGACCAACCCAGAAGCTAGTCAGGAAAGGGGACCCAAAAGATGGAGTTTGTAGGAGTCAGAGCAGGGCCAAGAATGAATCAAGGGGTAAGAGCAGGGGTCCTCAAACTACGGCCCGCGGGCCACATGCAAACACAAATATTGTATTTGTTCCCGTTTTTTGTTTTTTTTTTACTTCAAAATAAGATGTGCAGTGTGCATAGGAATTTGTTCATAGTTTTTTTTTTAAACTATAGTCCGGCCCTCCAACGGTCTGAAGGACAGTGAACTGGACAACTGTTTAAAAAGTTTGAGGACCCCTGGGTAAGAGTAAGAAGTGGATTGAAAACTGGTATTAAAACAGAACATTTTAGCCCAGCCGGCGTGGCTCAGTGGTTGAGCATTGACCTGTGAACCAGGAGGTCATGGTTCGATTCCCGGTCAGGGCACATGCCTGGGTTTCAGGCTTGATCCCCAATGTGGGGCATGCAGGAAGCAGCTCATCAATGATTCTCTCTCATAATTGATGTTTTTATCTCTCTCCCTTCTTCTCTGAAATCAATAAAAATATATTAAAAAATAAACCAGAACATTTTATTAGAAATATAGTTTTAAAATTGAATATTTGAATTTCACAAACTATAAATAGGAATATGCAATGTTGGATATCTACACTAATAAAAGAGAAACATGGTAATTAGTGTACGACCGCTACCCTTTTCATTGGCTAATCAGTGAGTATATGCAAATTAACTGTCAGCCAAGATGGCGGCCGGCAGCCAGGCAGCTGGAAGCGAA
>NW_005356674.1:3087759-3146271 GCF_000412655.1 Myotis brandtii
ATCCGCCCTGCTCTGTGCATGACAGGGGGCGGCACCCCAACTCCCCAATCAGCCCTGCTCTGAGCCCGACCAGGGGCTGCACCTAGGGATTGGGCCTGCCCTCTGCCACCCAGGAGCAGGCCTAAGCCAGCAAGTTGTTATCTCCCGAGGGGTCCCAGACTGCGAGAGGGCACAGGCCGGGCTGAGGGACCCCCCCTTCCCCCCCAGTGCACAAATTTTTGTGCACCGGGCCTCTAGTCTATATAATAAAAGCGTAAGTGACTGTTATGACGGAACGACCAGAACGACTGGTTGCTATGATGCGCACTGACCACCAGGGGGCAGATGCTCACCACAGGAGCTGCACCCTGGTGGTCAGTGCGTTCCCACAGGGGAAGCGCTGCTCAGCCAGAAGACGGGCTCACGGCTGGCGAGTGTAGTGGGGGTGGCGGGAGCCTCTCACGCCTCCGTGGCAGTGAGCTGAGCGGTAAGGAGCAGCGAGCAGGTGGGCAGTAAGGAGTGAGGGGTCCCAGACTGCGATAGGGCTGTCCGACTGCCGGCTTAGGCCCGATCCTCACGGGGAACAGGCCTAAGCCAGCAAGTTGTTATCTCCCGAGGGGTCCCAGACTGTGATAGGGCTGTCCGACTGCCGGCTTAGGCCCGATCCCCGCGGGGAACAGGCCTAAGCCAGCAGGCGGACATCCCCCGAGGAGGTCTGAGACTTCAAGAAGGTGCAGGCCAGGCTGAGGGACCCTCCCTCCCCCGCAAGTGCACGAATTTTGTGCGCTGGGCCACTAGTTATGTATAATGGTCTTGGTTAAATGTAAAAAACAATTAAGAATCCTCCTCCTTTTCAAAGGAACAAAAACATGTAGTAGATGAGTTTAAGGATAACCAGACCCTCATGAAAATTAAAGCAAGCTCAAAGACCCTGAATATAAATCATAACCAAACTTCATATTCTGAACATGGGAAATTGTTATTATAATTAAAAATCTATTTCATATGGTGTTAGAAGTCAGGATAGTGGTTACCTTAGGGTGGCAGTGAGGGCACTGGTTTTGTTTCTTGATAATGGGTGCTAGCTATACAGATGTGCTCATGTTATGAAAACTCATTGATTGGTGCATTTGTGATCTATGTGTACATGTTTTTGTGTGTAATACTACGTTAATATATTTTTCTGTCCTTCTTTAAGGTATCCCCACTAATAGTCAACAGGATTTATCGGCACCAAAAAAAAAACCAGAAATGAAAGGCAGACCTAGCTTCAAGGAATTTATAGTGAGGAACTAAGAATGAGCAACAGAATAATACTGTTCCTATAGATACAGTAACTATATCTCTCTTTCAGAAAAAGACTAGTGCAATAGGTGTTGATAGGAACCACCTCTTATTAAACCAAATATTTAGACATAAAATTAAGAATATTAACAAGCAATATATCAGGTTATGAAGAATGCTATAGTAAAAACAGATCCTGGTTATAGAAGGTGCTTCAGTGACTGTGGGTGGGCAAAGGAAAGCTGAGTGGCTCCTCTCTTCTGCTTCAGTGGGAGTAGCTCTGTTTTATCTGTTTTATACTATGGGTTCTGTGTTAATTTTCATTTAACAAAAGGATTTTGCTACTAAAACAATTCTCCTAGAAATATGACCTCTAGATTTGTATACCTCAATTGACATATATTACAGTTGGAAAATTTTAAAAAACCTCTGAAACTCTAAGAATAAAACACATTTAAAAAAGGAATTGAAAATTACCTGAAGTAAAGGGATAAAATCCTCCTGTTCTAGAGAGCTGCAGCTGGGCTTTGCGAGAAGACAGATAAACTTAGAGGCATCATCATGATGATTATTCAGCAACCTATAAAAGAAACAACTGCTTACGAAGATCGGCTATGATGAACAATGACTACAACAACAGCTGGTAATTTCAGTCTGATCTGGAAGCCATTTAGATCAAGAATCAAGTGCTTTCCTTTCAATGATTAAATAAAGGGAAAATTCCATGCTTTTGATTTTGTCAAAGGAACATCTAAATAAAAGCTCAACAAGATGGTATATTATTTTTGTAGAATGCTTCTGGGCTGAGACCACAGAGTCAACTGCACTAATGCAGATAATACACTGCAGGAGAATATTCATTCAGGTTTAGCACATACAGAGTCAACTGCACTAATGCAGATAACAATACACTGCAGGAGAATATTCATTCAGGTTTAGCACAGAACACCTGGAACCAGAACTCCAGTGCTACCCATCAGTCAGGAAGGGCCATTGTGAACCACATGAGACAGAAACCTCTGTTTGCCCAGACTAGCAGACATATTCAGGGCCAACCTGATAGGTGGCTTTTGAAATTACACTTTGAAGGATCAGGCTTAAGACAGAGAGAGACGGGGGGGGGGGGGGGGGGGGGGGTCAGAGAGACAGACAGACAGACAGACAGACACTATTATTAAGGCTTTGAGGTCCAAGAATGCCTCACATCCAACTAATTGCTGGACATTTCCATTTGGATTCTATGCTCTGACAACAAAGTCAAAATATCAAAAACAAAATTTAAAACCTTCCTCCTAAAGCAAGTCCTTTTCATGGATGTTTATTTTTGTTAACGGTGGTACCATCCTGAGTCATTTGGGCTTGAAATTATTTTAGACTTATTTCTCATCCTTATTCTCTATAGCCAATTAGTCACCAAATTTTCTTGTTTTCTTAATTATTTATTGAATGCTAATTGTGTGTCAGGTACTTGTCTGGCCTTGAGGATACTTGGGATACTAAGAAAATAAGATGCAGTTTTGTACCCCGTGAAAAGCTTATAATGTAGGGAGAGAGCTACACAAATAAGGTTACACTCCCGTGTGACAGCCATGACAGAAGTAATAAGCACAGGGTGTCATAGAAGGACGCAGAGGGCCAGTGAGAGTCCCTAAAAAGGGGAAATAGGAAAGGTTGCTGTGGGTCACGAGGGTCACATGTAGATGCCTGGTGTGAGAGTGCACGGAATATGTGGGCAACTACAAGTGCTGGAGTGGTAAGAGATGGGGACACAAGCATGTAGGATCGGATGCTGGAGGCCCCTTTTATGTTAGATCAAGATGCCTGCACTTTAGCCAATTTCACAGAATTTTAACTTGGACAGTGACATGACCAGATATATTTTTTAGAAATATCAAGCAAATATTTAACCAAGGGTCTGAGCACGGATACTGGGGTGGGAGATGGAAAGGGGCAAATGTGGTTGAAATGAAAGAATGTAGTAATTGTTAGGGGTGTATGCGGAGCATGGGGGAGGGAGTAAAAGGGAGAAATCCATGACGGCTCCCAGGTTTCTAGCTTGGACCATGAGGTGCTTGGAATACAGGATGGGAATACTGGAGACCTGAGGAATATTTCCTCAAAATGTTTTAGGCCAGTGGTCAGCAAACTCATTAGTCAACAGAGCCAAATATCAACAGTACAACGATTGAAATTTCTTTTGAGAGCCAAATTTTTTAAACTTAAAATATATAGGTAGGTACATTGTTATTAACTTAATTAGGGTACTCCTAAAGCTTAGGAAGAGCCACACTCAAGGAGCCAAAGAGCCGCATGTGGCTAGCGAGCCGCAGTTTGCCGACCATGGTTTTAGGCAACTATTCCTTCTTTTCTATTTCCATTGCACCCTCAAGTACAATTTTCATTATTTCATGCTGAGACTGCTAGAAAGTACGAGGGTCATAAAAGGCTTCACTGTTCACCCAATCTTATATAGACAATTCTTCATTCTAAAGCATCCTTTGATTATATAATTCCCCTTTTCAAAAATGTTCAGTAGCTATCTACCACTTAGAAGAGTAAGTTTAAATGCCTAAGTTGGATATTTAAGGCCCTTTGTAATTAGGCTGCAGCCTGCCTATCTACCTATCTTACTACTTTGCTAAATGAAACTTAAGACTCCAGACTGAGGGCCTGACCCACTATTCTCTGAGTGCTTCATGGGCATTCTTGCCTCTGTGCCATTTCTCATCCTGTTTCCCTCTCCTAGAATACCACCCCTTCCAACTCTGTTATCTGAATGCTGGACATTCTTTAAGGTCCAGCTAATAACCCACCTCCCTCTTCCAAAAAGCGTTCTCTGACAACTAAATTCCTTAGTGATCTTTGTACTATTTAATTTACAGGTATTATCTATACCACGGTACTGTTAGCTTTCTTTTATCTCTCTGGCACCTAAAGGGCAGGCAAATTTATAGCTCTTTTTTCCTTTAGCACCTAGCACAGCAATGTTCACACAGAAGACTCTCAAAAATGTTTGTGATCTGACTAGCAGATATATACATAACTAACTTCATTTGTTATTATTAAAGCTATAGTATGATATTTATATTTATCCTCCTTATCATTCTTCAGCATGTTCAAAGCCCCCAAAGTTAATAAATATACTTTCAGAAAAAGACTAGCGCAATAGGTGGTGATAGGAACCACCTCTTAGCATTAAAAAATGGGTGGGATGATCACAGCAAAAAGGCAGTGAGGTCTTTGGAAAGGAGTATGTTTTAAAGAAAGAACAGCACTACTAAATAAACCCGTACAGATATGACACATGAGAGATACTCTGAAAGGGAAAAGCCAAGTCAAGTATGGTCTTTTGCTATTAGAAACAAAGATAAAATACAAAGAAAAGGTGAATTACAGCCAATGCTAGTGGCTGGTGAACTCTATATGGCAGGAGAAAAGAGATGATAAAAGTTGTGAAAGCATGTAGTGAAGGCCTGGGGCGGGGGGAGGGAGGGTTGGGGAGAACGGGTGTGGGTTGGAGGGGGTCAATGGGGAAGAAAAGCAGACATCTGTAATAGTTTCAACAATAAAGATAAGTTTTTTAAAAAGTCGTGAAAGCTGGAGAAAGAAGGTAAACACAGCAATTCTAAACTGGTATTTTCTAGAACTCTTAAGATAAAATATTGCCCTAACCGGTTTGGCTCAGTGGATAGAGTGTCTGCCTATGGACTCAAGGGTCCCAGGTTCGATTCTGGTCAAGGGCATGTGGGGTGTGTGCAGGAGGCAGCTGACCGATGTTTCTCTCTCATCAATGTTTCTAACTCTCTATCCCTCTCCCTTCCTCTCTGTAAAAAAATCAATAAAATTTATTTAAAAAAAGATAAAATATTGTTTTATTAATGGACAAATGACATGTTGTCATAAAAAGGAGAGAAGTAAAGTATAAAAATATGAACAATATTACTAACTCCATTTGAGAGGATCTATGCCATAAAGCTGGTAAATCTAGGAACTCAAACAACAAAATTGTAAAGCAATGTCTTCCCCCTAAAAATGTCCTTATTATAAGAAAAACATGTCAGAGGAGAAAAATGAAATGGGCAGTAGAGCAGGGAAAGAAAGGAGGGCAGAGGCATGGGAACAAGAGCCCATTAGATGTCTACCCACAAACCACCTGGAAGGGGCTAGTAACCGTCCACCCTAGAAGCATTGGGACAAGAGGGAAATTATTTCCTGTTATGCTGTTACTTTTGTATTTGACTTTTATTGGAAGTCAGCACACATATGTGTATGTCACTATGCTTTGATTCTGTATCATTATTTGCCAGTTATTTTTTGTACTTGAAAGTTTAAAATACTACAGTTTGGTCCAAGATACTTTGTAGAAAGGGTACAATTTGCAAAAAATTACAAAAATAAACACGTCTTTTTCAAGGTCAGTGTGGTAACTCAAACTATCACGCTAAATTGCTTAATCTCCCAAAATAACATACTTAGGGTCTCCCTTAAAGTACCAGGCGTTTAAAAGGCTTTAAGAGCTCAGAGAGGAGTTCCCACTAGAGGGCACTCTAACCATTTTATATCTGGCCAGGAGATAAAGCTTTACTACAGTCGTTCCGGGGGTTTGGTTGATTTGCATATTAGGCTTTTATTATATAGGATAAGTAGTTTCTTCCAGTTCCTAAAATAAAGATTTGTGCTTCATGTCTTTTCTCCCCTTTTGCCTTCTCTTTTCCCTAGAGATACAATTAAAATGATTCATCGCAATAAAGGAATACATCGGTTGTGGCTGCTGCTGCTCTATCTACCAACATAAATATCCATCCTATCTCAGTGACATAGTCTTAAGACAAAAACACTGGCCATTACTTTCCTCAATATTATGCAGCTAACTGTAGGTAAATCAAGCTGGATACTAGTTTTCCTTTGCTACAGTCAGCCTCAGGCTCACAAACATAGGGTCCGAGAATATTCAAAATAACAGAATATAAGTAGTTATAGTTCTCTCTGGCTCTAATCTTTTACAGAATAGACTATATCTTTTTTTCAATTTCCCAGCTTTCTCAAAATTTTCTCTTAAACAATCATAATTCACTTCTTGTTGCTTTCCCAGATTGCTAGATGGTTTTTGTTAACAATGCTGAACTCATTGGCTGAAGATACTTCTGACAAATTATCTCTATGCAATATCCCTATTTCTTCTACCCTTGAGTAACACTCCAGCTGAGGTCTTTTCAGGCCTGGTCCCTACCAGGATGAAAGTATTTAGCTGAATGAAAGCTAGAACACCTACACATTTCAAGTTCCTGAATTCTCCTGTTATACTGTATGCTGATTTAAAATAACAATAATAGTGATTAATAGACAATCAGAGCAACCAGCTGAAGTCCTGGCCTTTTTGTGTGTGTGTATTTTTTCCACTGATTTTGTTAGAGAGTGGGAGGAGAGAAGGGGGGAGGGGGAGAAACAGTGATGTGAGAGAGACACATCGATGGGTTGCTTCCCACATGAACCCTGACAGGGGTGGGGAAACTGTAACCCAGGTACATGCCTTTGACTGGGAATCGAACCTGTGACCCCTTGATTCTCGGGCCAACACTCTACTTGCTGAGTGAAACTGGTCAGGGCTGAAGTCCTAGTTTTAATGGTGGGGAAGAGGGAGGGAATCCAAGCCAACCTCCCTACTGTTCAGACCCTAGGCTCTATTTTCTTTCCCCAGGTTCTGCTGGAAATACTCTAAGGGCAAAGAATAATTCCTTTGCTGATTTACTCCTGGCTAATTAGTATTTTGTTTTTGGTATTTCTAGCCTCAAAGTAATTCCCTTTTAGGACTGCTTATCCACACATTAAAAAAGAAGACAGTTGTAGATTTACCCAGCAGTTTTCCGTTTGCTATAGGAGAGGTGAAATGGTGATAATGACTCTGACTTTGGAGTGTCATCCTGATGGTGTATGAGGAATGATTCTCCTAGGGCCCTTTCAGTCCTTGGTATCTGAACAATTTAGAACTACTCCCTGTAATAAGATGACTAAAATCCACCTGGAAAACATGAATCATTTGTAACTTTTAGCTTTGGTGTGGTCCTTCAAAAGTTCATGAACCAGTAGTCTTATATCCCCTGATTACTTCAGCAATGCACAAAGAATTTGGTCAACTCAACTTGCTGCTAGATTTTAAAAAATAAGAATACATTTATTAATCACCTAATATGTTCTTAAACATTATACTACTAAGGGCTTTTAGGTGTCACGAAGGGATTAGAAAGTATCTGTAAGCTGAATTATGCTGCTATTACTGTATATGTGAATTTTATTTTTTACTTTTTAAATTCAGCTGTCAGTTCCTTCCATGACCTTGAGTTGGCGGCTTTTTTTTTAATCCTCACCCAAGGATATAGTTTCCATTGACTTTAAAAATATATATATTCTTATTGATTTCAGAGAGGAAGGGAGAGGGAGAGAGAGAATCATTGATTGGCTGCCTCCTGCATGCCCCCACGCTGGGTTTTGAGCCTGCAACCTGGGCATGTGCCCCTGACCAGAATCGAACCTGGGACCCTTCAATACGCAGGCTGATGCTATAGCCAAACCAGCTCTATTGACTCTTTTAGAGAGAGTGGAAAGGAGGGAGGAGAGGGAGAGAGAGAGAGAGGGAGAGATAGAAAGAGAGAAACATTGATGTGAGAGAAACACATCGATTGTTTGCCTCCTGCATGTGCCCTGATCAGGGACAGGGATCAAGCCTGCAACTGAGGTAGGTGCCCTTGACTGGGAATTGAACCCGCGACCCTTCAGTCCACATGCTGATGCTCCAACCCATGAGTCAAACCGGCCAGGGCTATATGTGAATTATTAAATGATGATGATGATAATAGGTGAATAGCATTTCCCAACAGTTTACCAGGAAGGGTATCTAGACCAGAAAAGGTGAAAAGAACATAAAGAAAGCTGATCAGTTAAAAGAGGTAGAAGGAGCCAGCTGTGACATGCTCTTATATAAAATATATCAAGAAATAACTTCTAAAGAAGAAAGCAGGGAGGAAAAAAAAAGAAGAAAGTTGGGTCTGAATTCAAGAAAACTTGTCAAGATGTTAAAATCTAGGAGAGTCTTGATATATGTACTATTTGTTTGTTCCTTAACTGGAGCTTTCAAAAAGTAACAATAAACATTTTTTACAATTCAGTTATTTTTAATGAATCAACTGGACACAATTCTAAATTGGATCATATGAGAATGGAAGCTGTATTTGCTTGTGATACATGTGGTTTGCTCTTACATCACTATGACAAGAGTCAAATCCTAAGACTCAAATTTAACAAGTAAAACTGAAACTATCAAATGGTTATTTTAGAGGTATTTCTGAAGATCTAATTTACTGCTTAGAGACATATAAGATAAACGCTTATGAAAAGGATTTGTGTGTGGGTATAAATGGCTGTGAATCATTGAATTTTACTTGTGGAAATAAAGGGTAAAGGAAAATTAATAAATGAATAAAATAAGTGTGCTTTATAAAGCATGTCATGAGGACCAGACAATTCTTAGCCTAGCCTCAGAGAAACTGCTCACATACTTACTTTCTCCACAAGGCAATAAATGACTGTGCTGACACAAATCCTGTCTTCTCTCCCCCTGCAGCCCTGAACATGGGAGCTTTCCAATAGAGAGGACAGCCACAGACCTGCAAATAAAACATAAATACAGTGTAAGCCAAGGGGCAGGGAAGAGATAACATGGCCAAAGAAAGGGCTTTTGTGGCTTTTACTCTTCAAGCCACCGTGGACAAAAGGGACCTTGGGGGAGCAAAACTGAGACAGAGGCACATTTCTCAGGAAGAGACAGGGGAAACAAAATAGAGGGATGTTTAATGAAGAAAATGGAAATTCATTGACACATTTTCTCTAAGTTCATTTATAGTGATGCTTCTTTCTCCTATCCTGACATTAAAGTAATCAGTCTTTCCCCTTCCTACCACTCTTACATCATATATTTTCTACCTTCTAGAAAGAAAAAGAAACGATTAAATGTCATGGTTGTGCATGCCCTTCCTTCCTATGGCAGAAAACTACAATCACCTTTATTACTTGGTCATTTGGTGTTAATACACTCCACTTCTGTCTCCCACTCTCTCCTTTGCATATGTTAGGCCCCAGGTTCAAGAACAACCAGAAAAGCCTTGACTGCTCAAGAAAGTAGCTATAAATCTTTGAATGGTTACAATTCAGGTAAAAGATAAAAGTTAAAAATCAAAATGCTACAGTTTATTTATGTATTAGAAGCTACCACAAATTATAAAAGCTACCACATATCATAAAAGCCTTAAGAACTGGGAATGAATACAAAGCAATTACAATACCCTAAAAAGATAATATTTTCTTCCTCAATAAAAAGCTCTTTCTTTCAATTAAATCTCTAAATGTTACCAATTTTGTATACACATGTAAAACATATTCCCAAACCTGGAACTCTTCAAAGAGACACATCTTGCTATTAAAGAAATTCTTATTATTCATTTTAGACGTAGGATCTGTTGAGCCTTCATCATTGAGTTTCTCCATTGGAGGTTGACAAGATGTGAATCCACATTAGGTGAAGTTGTGCCTATTGTGAGGCCTTAGCACAAGGGGGAGCTCTACAGAAGACTGAAGACTAGTCCCAGCCTGCGATTAGTTATGCTGAGAAAGCCCATGCTTGCTGGGTTCATGTCAGAGAGGAGGATATGGAAGGTGAGATGCAAACAAGGGAGGTAAGTATAGAAATAAGATGCTCCTCCTGCCAAGGCCACTAAAGCATGTTCTGCAAGCAGGAGGGAATTTAAGATTTCATAAGTCCAGAGTTCAAATACCTCCACTGAGGTCAAGAATGAGGGAAAAGTGTTGCTTAGCAACCAAACAGATTGTTTATTGTATAAGTTATGATTGCCAAGGTCCAAAGCTCACAATTAATATATTTTGGGTTGTAAACTGTCAAATCCACTTTCCCCAATCCGAATCCTTTCATGCAAAATGGTGGTTTGCCAAGAAAATGCTCTCAGATGTGACAGGCAATTGGCAACTGCTGGGGAAGCTGAAAGAATAGCCTGTATTAGGAAGGTGGAGCTGCAGAGCCACAAACAGCAAGGACACAGAGAGATTGGAACTGACTTGCCAAAGTTCTTGAAACTCCCACCATTAGTCAGTCATTCATGGATTTTTCAGAATTGGAAGGGACTAGGCATCTTTTAGCTCAGCCTTGAGAAGTGGTCACCAGCCCAAGCTGAACACTTTCAAAGGCTGTGTGCTTATCAGCTCCCATGTGGCTATTTACAACATTTATTCCCTTGGACTCCTATTAAAATACATATATGTCAGCTTGTAAGGCAGCCGGATCCGGCCCGTTTGAAATGAATAAAACTAAAAAAAAAAAGACCTTACCCTTTTATGTAATGATGTTTACTTTGAATTTATATTAGTTCACACAAACACTCCATCCATGCTTTTGTTCCGGCCCTCCGGTCCAGTTTAAGAACCCATTGTGGCCCTCGAGTCAAAAAGTTTGCCCACCCCTGTTGTAAGGAGTAATAAGCCACCGAGATTAACAAACATTTATTATGACCCAAAGGCAAAATCCTAAGAGAGAAGGTAGAGAATGGATGTTTTAAAGTAGATTGAAAAGGGTTGACCTATTTTTCTCATAGTGGGGTACCCTGAGCAAACAAGTGTTAGGGTATCAGACCCCTGGAGAAAATGCCAAAGGAAAAAAATGGGAAGGGGCAGTGAATGGCAAGGACTATAGACATTGTACCTTGGCTATTAAAAAAAGAAGTATGGTTGGCCTGTGTCTGCTTAAAAACAAAGAATTAAGATAAAGGTAATGAGGAGATTAATAAGAATCTAAAAAAGTAAATGATATTCATATGAGGGCAACAGAATACAGCCTTTTATAACAGAGGAGAGAACAAGCCAGGGTCAAGACTTTTTACAAAGGAAGAGGATGGATGACAAGTGGGGGTGTACAGGGAGATACAGAAAATGGGTTTAGGAAACTTAGGTTTATAGGAGCAGGCGAGAGTCAATGTGGCAATCAAAGTCATTGGAACAAAGGAAACATAACACCTATAATTTGATCTAAGAATGGCCTAACAACATAAAGAGCTGAAAGCAAGGTTGTCTAAACACACACAGGAAAATATAATAACCAGTATTTGCTATGTTCTTTAACATTTTAAAATGTCTCCTCTTGTTGCTTCGTTTGGTCCCCATGTTGAAGAGGGCAGTGTTTTTTTTGTTTGTTTGTTTGTTTTTTAATCACCTGAGGATATTTTCCATTAATTTTTAGAGAGAGTGGAAGGGAGGGGTAAAGACAGAGTAACATTGATGTAAGAGAGACACATCGATTGGTTGCCTCCCACACGCGCCTGATCAGGGCCAGGGATTGAGCCTGCAACCCAGGTATGTGCCCTTGACTGGAATCGGACTCCATCAATTGAGCCAAACCGGCTAGGGTGAGGGCAGGTATTTTTATCCCATTCTTCAGATGAAGAACTAAAGGTACAGAGGGTACTTTACAGGCCAAAGGTATGATGAGTCAAGAAGATGATGCTACATCAGCCCAGCTGGTGTGGCTCAGTAGTTGAGTGTTGACCCATGAACCAGGAGGTTGAGGTTTGATTTCCAGTCAGGGCACATGCCTGGGTTATGGGCTCAATTCCCAGTAGGGGGCAGTCAGGAGGCAGCACATTCACTGCCCCTTTCTTGTCACTGATGTTTCTCTCTCTCTCTCTCCCTATCCCTTCCTCTCTGAAATCTATAAAAACATATTTAAAGAGAAAAAAAAGATGATGTTACAACAGCCAGAAGAGGAGCTGGAGGGCTTTGTATGGTTCAGAAAACAGTTTCATTCTTTCCCCCCAACTTCCAGCTAGAGGCTCAGTCTCTGACAAATGCTTTTCCTACTGGCCCTCAGTTTCTGTTCCCGCACTGCCTTTGCCCCTCTTAGATTCATTCTCTCATTACTTCTCCATCATCACTTAAAGCTGTGGAAAAAAGTATACACTACACACTGAGCATTGAATCAGAATGGGCATTAATCTCTCCAGCACTATTTGAGGTTCAAGGTGAATAAGCTAAACTTCACCAACAGATGCAGACTTTATGAACACAGAGATTTCTTTGCACTTAAAAAAACAGACCACAGCCTCTAAAGCTATACTTAAATGTCATTAAAAGTATATTGCAATTCAAGCTGGTCTTCCAAATAACTTTATAAACTACAAGAATCCATAAAAATGTTCATTTATTGCTCCAACCATCTCTCCCCTCAATCTCCCTTAAAGGTTGTCTTTCTTCTCCTTTTCACATGACCACATCTTGTGAGAACACAAGCATAAAGAGTGCAAGGTATGCAGGTGCATAGTTCCTGCCTAGTGGCAGAGAAGAGCAGTCAGCACAGTAAAGAATGGCTGAAAATAAGAATGGCTTAGTGAGTGCTAAGAGGACAGCCACAGCCAAGTAAAAGCTGGTTTTATGGGGATTAGTTAACTGGAAGACACGATTAAGTGAATTTTTAAAATAGACAAAATCCAATAACATGAGCTGATACAATAATCCAAAACAAAACAATGCAAACCAATGCACTTTTGAGATTTCCTGAGGTCATTATATACACACACTCTCACTTTTATGTGCAATGTTATTTTTAACTTTTTAAAGGTATGAGCAATTTACCTTGCTACCTCAACCGACAATTAAGGTCTAAGAGCAATGAACACCAATGCTTGGCACCTATATGTGGAATTTAGGGCTACAATCAAGTACAATTCAGACAAGTTAATCAGCCATGTATGTATATTGGCTACTGTGCCACATGATGATTATGTATAAAGAGCAAATTGTTATGTAAATGATTGTTTACTAAACAAAATAGTTTTCTAGCTTTTTAAACTTTTCTATGCTGTCAGCTTTAACACTGGCAGTTTTCCTGACAGACAGATTGATCCTCATTGCCTATAAATAGCAAAGTCCTTCTTCTGACTCCCCAGCATGCACAGACCTATCCTTGACTTGATTATACTCTTTCCTGTACCTCCCTTGACCAACTTAGGCTTTCTGCTCTCTCCTCTGAATCTGTTGAGTGCTAGAGGGCCACTGAACCGTTGAGTAGGGGCAGAAAGGCCAAAACAGGCTCCTCAGTCAGGGGTTGGGAATATTCAGAGGAGGAAGGTCAACCCAGAAGACCTGAATTCAAGACAGAGTAGGGAACAGGTCTCTGACAGTGAGGCGCTAATCACCTGGACTGGCTCTCTCTCCAGGTGTGGTGAGCCCAGCACAGCACCAAGGAACAACTATATCCCTTAATCTACACAGTCTCTTCTGGTTTGCCTGTCTGAAGCAATCCAGGAAAAACTCCTGTCTCTCTCACACACTGTTGCCATGTTAGAAATACTGTTTGGCATTTATTTGGTTAACATGTTATCTCCAGATGCAGCCTTCATTCATCCTTGCCAAATTCTACCTTTTGGGTTTAGATTCATATTTCTAGCCCATTTAGATAATTCACCATTTTGGTTCCTACAACAGCTATTTCTCAAAGTTTCAGGGAAGAAAATGCCAATGCCCTAAAAGAAGTTATAATTTATTAGGGTGGCTATAACTGGAAGTTAGCTAATGGTATGTTAGCCTATGTTCAGGTCAGATAACATATGGCAGAAATAGCACAGTGCTAGGAGTTAGAGGACTTGTCTCCTGACATGCACCAATTAATTCTGTGACTTTAGGTAAGTACTGCGGGACTTCAGTTTCCTCATATGTAAAAGAGAGTGAAAACAGGTGAGCTCTTATTTCTAGAATGAGTCTGTTTTTCATTAGAAACAGCTAAGGGATCAACAAATAACTTCTAAGATTAGGAGTGAAGAAAGGGGGAATGAAACAATTCCTTTTCATTTATCTTAAAATCACTCTATTTGCAAAGTATTTAACAGCAGTAACAAATGTTCTAAAGTTAGAGGTAGGGGAGAAAACAGGGCACGGCAGGAGTGGGGATTTAGGGACTTCTCCAAAGACATACTGGAAGCTAGGATAGGTGACATGGGGGTTGGCAGGAGTGGAAACCCATTTTGGAGGGGAGAACTGAGAGCCCAAATGCAGAGATGTGCCTTGGGAGGGCAAGTGGGTCAGACTCACACACACAACAGTAGTTTGGGTTTTATCCTCAATATCAGTTTTCAAACTTTTAAATATTATTCCTAAAAGCAGGGGAAATCATTCCCAGTGTAAGTGTGCATGGGGTCTTGGGAGCTCCCACTTGGTCTCCTACTTGTCCACATGCAGCTCTTAGCCTACCAAACCCCTCTGTCTCTTGAAGCACAGCCTGAAATCACTGCTAAATTCCCAGGCATGATCTGACTCTCCAACATATGTGCGTAATAAAAATAAAACCCAACCAAAAGAAAGCACTGCTATGAGTGGTAGGAATCCCTGAATATTGCTGAGCTGGGAAATGGCATGATCAAATATAATGTGATGGTCATGCTCAGTAGTAACTGTTCTAGGAGAAGGATAGAGGCATAGAATCCAGTTACTAAAGATTTTATAGTAGTCCTGGCATTAGGAGCTAAGATCTTAAAAGCAGTTGGATATACTGGAAAGTATCAAAGACTTGCTTTTTAGGAAAAAGCCATTTATTTCTGAGTAGAATTACAGTGTTGAGCTGGCCTAGTTGCTCCTGGTCTAGCTTTAGGACAAAGAGTTATGATTATTGGGTGAGAACAAAAAATAAGATTTGTATTCAACACAAGAGACATATGTCTAACAAGTAAGGCAATATTTAATGATGAAATAGGTTGCTTGGTAAAATAGTGAGTTTCCTGTCACTGAAAGCATTCAAACAGAGAATGAATTTGTATGTCAGTGATATCATGGATGCAATTCCTATATTAAATGAGAAGCTGGACTAGAAGTCCACTAAGGTTTTCTTCAAACTTAACAGTTCCATGTAATAGGACCATAGCTAAAGATATATCAGGATCAAACACATTTTTTCAACATGGGAAGAAAAGCCCTATGCATGCTTAAAAGCAGAGAGCAAAGAGGCAGTGAAGAGAGGGAGATTGGGACTGCTAGGGAAAGGGCAAATATACATCATTTAGTAGTTGTATTACCTTGGCAATTTTTCCCATTTCATAAATATCTGCTTTCTGATCTTCAATATCCATGAAAGCATCTTCAATCCTGCTTAGAATCTGTTCATGGTTACTGCAGGCATCTGGGAGTCCTTCAGGAAAGTAGAACTGTGGAATGTTTATGGACAATGGTGCGTTCACAACCTTATTCACATGAGGAACAGGAGAGAGAGGCTGGGGAGTACTTGGAAAGGTGGCTGGAGGTGGCAATGGGGTTCCAGGCTTCTTTTCTGGTTTATTTTGAATCTGGAAGGAAAATCTGAGTATGAGACACATAAATTATAAACAGCATATATTTCTTGAAAGTTCTCACCAGTAATAAGAGGTTAGGTATACATAAGCCACAATTAGAGACAGCAGAGATTAAGAGCTCACTCTACTCTAGAGGGAGGCAAGCATGTTTCTAGGGAATGCTTATCCATACTAAATATATTAATACATCAACCATATGTCAATACCTGAGTTTATATAAATTAATGCTTAAAAATCCTACATTTCCCATAAATTATATGGCAGACATCTTTTTAAAATATTTTTTTATTGATTTCAGAGAGGAAGGGAGAAGGCTAGAGATAGACACATCAATGATGAGAGAGAATCATTGATTGGCTGCCTCCTACACACCCCACACTGGGGATAGAGCCCACAACCTGGGCATATGCCATGACCAGGAATCGAACTGTGACTTTCTGATTCATAGGTCAACGCTCAAACACTGAGCCATGCCAGCCAGGCTATGGCAGACATTTAAGAGCAATGCCAGCTGACATATTAAGAATCTCAAGGTGTATTCTTAGTCTTTAGAATTGGATTAGTAAATTATTTTTGAAGACTGTTCTTGGTCTTTTTGTGCATTTCTCTCTTCTTTAATAGGCAGAATAAATTTTTAATTATGTAGATCTAAAATCTATTGGAGGGAGTGTCCTTTCACTTTCTTCTCTAGTTTAAATTTGTCTAGGTAGAATCACTGCCAGCCCTGATGCAGAGAAAGTCTTTGTTAAGAAAATTAAAGCATTTTTGTTTTGGAATGTCTTCCACCAGGCCAATTTACTTGCCACTAGAGGTATGCCATTTTTTCCCCAAGATATAAATTGCTCTCATTTTTGGTACATTCTAATAGGCAAGGATCATGGTCATTAATTTCATCACAGCCAAACTTCCTTTACTGTTTATTAACTCATTTATACTTTATATACTTTATAGCAAGGACAGTATAAAAAGGGGGTGGAGAGTAATAGGGAGATAAAGATTATCCATTTAGTTAGAGAAGTTTATTTTATCAATGAAGACTAAATTTAGTTCAGAGAGTCCTAGAAGAGAAAGCAAAAGATTCCATGAAGATTTTCAGAGTTTAAGTTTCTACTCTTAATTTTGACTAACTGACACTGTATTAGATGCCATATAAAGTATAAAAGATGGCATGATTGTTGACCAACTAGATTTTAAATTCACTGTGAACACAAAGTATTGCTTGAGTGTTTTTCCTTAAATTATCCTAATGCCATTCCTAAAGTCTGAATAATTTATCTGTAAGTAGATCTATCATATTTCCTTTTGACATAAGGGCTTATAACATGATATTTAGATTCAGGACAAAAATCTTTGTTACCTTTGAAAAACATGAGTATTATAGGAAGATTCATTCACATAAATACATGATGAATAAGATTGAATCTCCTTTTTTGTTATACCTGACCCATTTCTCATGTTAATACCTGATATTAATACAAAGAGTGGAGTCTACTCATATATTATAATACTACTGGGGCTATGAAGGCCAGTTGGTCACACCAACCCACTGCTACACTATCAGGATGTCAGCCATGTAAAGTAGAAGTCTAGGAAGAAATTGCATAGAGGGAAGTGGTACCAATGAAAGATGAAAAACTTAACAGAAAACAGTGATGGCTTACTAGCCCTATGACCTCAGGAAAGTTATGTAATCTTTCAGAATTTCAGTAATAAAACAAATTAAAATCCTTACTTCTTAGGATATTGTGAGGATTAAAGGAAATTTCAAGAGTAAAAAGCAAGGACATTACACAGGTAAAAGGTTCAAAACAGTGCTGGGTACGGTATGTCCTTATCTAAGCTAAAGGGTGGGGAATCTCAAAACATTAAACATAACCTGGCATGGTTCTGCAGATTCAATAATAAATAAAATAATCACATTTATAAAGAATTTAAAGTTTACAAACCACTTTTGATTTAACAAACTGATAATCTATTCTAAATAAACATTTCTCTCTGCCTTAGTGCTAAATCTGCAAATATTACACAGTCTTGAGTCAATGACAATAGAAATTGTTCTTAAACTTCTAAAATAAGGCATGTAATTCTTCAGGTCTTTACCTAAGTTATTTATATTAGTGTTATTTCCTTTCTATTATTCTATGCTAAAAAAGATTTGTGAGACAAGTATACAATCATCAAAATTATTTTTTGGTTTCCCCCAAATGTTTCCCATGTGTGACATCCAGAGCAGTTATAACTGTAGGATTAAGACCACTGGTGCCAGTGAGGATGAAACCCAATAGTCTAATGAACACATGCTAGTGGGGAAGGTTTAAAGGAAAGCCTTCAATGTTGACTCTACACTTTTGCTCTGATAGAAATAAGTGACATTCAGAACAAACCCTGGCTATCTGTCAAAGTTTTTATTTGAATGAGAAAATATTTGATTATATAATAGTCTAATTTACTTTCCTTAAGTGTACCTCTTAACACAGAGCAATTTATGGATAGGCAACTATTTATTAATTCATTGGTTGATACACATTTAATAATAGTGATGTTAATATTTAAAAGGGAAAATATAAAGAATGCATATTGTGAACTTCTGGTTGTATCAATTTACTTTCCATTGAATTTAAACTTTAATGTAGTTTAATAAAACTGATTTTTTACTAACATTATAAAACAAAACACAGTAATATAAATTTTGCCAGATTTACCAGCAAGTTTAGCATCTGCTCACTTTGAATAAAATTGTTTCACTCAGATCTAGGAACAGCACTAAAACAGAATTAGCTGGGTAAAAGTATCTCAATTCTCCATTTCAGTTTTTCCCTTTATAAACACAGTATCATTTAGGGATTTCTTCTGAATAGTATCCTTATACCATTATACCACTGTAGCATTTCCAATATTTGATCATTTTTGAGCTATTAAAAAACACCTTCCAATCAAATAATATGGTCCAATCAAATAATGTGAAATTACTCTGGGTCAGAATAACTATGAAACTATGGTTTGTTGCTGGGTTCTGGATGGCCATCATTTGTATGGCCCTTGATTTGTACTGTAGTTAGTGTTAGGTACTTGTTTGGTGAGGCACTGGCCATAACAGTGTAACCAAGTTAGCAAGGGCTCTGCAAAGTAGTCATTGCGGGCAGAAATGATTCAATCTCACAGCTTGCTGAGGGGGACATTCTTTCACCACCCAGAAGTTAATTGCCACCCTTTATTACTCTTTAATAAAAGTGATGTTAACATTTAAAAGGGAAAATATCATACACACAATTGTCTAAATATAAAACTAGTTCTTCCTTCAAAGAAAAAAAGGATTAACAGGATCTATACTTAAAAAAATATTCATTACAGATGTATGCTAATTCAAACATAGCCTATTGATTCAAAGTATATACAGGACTTTTAACACAGAAATTCTACCCCCCCACCAAATTGTAAAATATGTGTTAAGTTGTATTTATTCTCTCTAAAACCGATTCCCTCTCTACAGAGAAAAATGTGAGTACTGTACTCAGGTCCAGAAGGTCTATTTTTAAACCTGTTGGAATCTCTCTACAAATAGCTTTCTGTAAATAGCTGAATAGAGCACACAGATTAATTCCTTGATCTAATATCAAGTGAGCTGTAAAATTACTTGTAAGTTAGTTCATTGGGTGGTTTTATTAGTAATGAAAATATTTTAAAAGAAACACCCAAGTTTCAAACCTGTGTCTGCTGAAATGACTTTAGCCGCTTCTTAAAACGTGACGGGAGAACAAAATCACAGCCCCTTGCCAGAAAAGCTAACTCTCCCCTTAAATCCGGGTCCCTTCGTAGAGATGTTTCCTTGATCATCATCTTTGAAAAGTGGATGTTTACTTTGCAACTGTCCAGCACACTTCTGAAGATAGTCAGATTTAATACGCTGTCAATCTTGTCAGGTAGAAAGGTATTTTTTTCTTCTTATCTTCCAAAGAAATTAAGCTCAAGCATTGTGCTCTCCCAGCCTCCAGAGACCACAATCCATGCTTGTACTGACATGCAGCTGGTTCCCAAATACAGCCTGTGGCTCCCAATACCTGCTCATAATTTTCAAGTTAGAAATATGGCCTGTAATGGGCCTGTTGCTCCTCGTAGGTAGCTTTATGTCAAATTGACCTGCACATGGTGAGAATACAGAGCCTTATGGGAAAGGAAGCACCCACTACTCTGAGCGCCAAAGTTAGAAACATTACAGTGGACCTAAAAATAGCGACTTCTCAGATAATGCTAACTTCTTAAACCCAGAGTATGTGAGGTGTCAATTCAGATAGTTTCTCCTCAAACTTGAAGAGAAAGAACATTTTTGATTTTGCTATTTAATATTTTATGAAAAAAGAACAAGCTGCACTTCAAACTTGAAACTATTATTTTAAGAATAGTTTATTTCTTATTTGAAGGGAAGCAAATATCCAAAACTCTCTAGTTATATCCAGTCGAAATATGGAGAAAAACAAAATTTCATCCTCAAATGGTAACATACAAAGATATTTCTTGGTGTCAGATCTAAAAATAAAATCCTTTTTGTTTGTTTACAGAAGACTATGTTAATCATCAAAAATACTTTTTGGAAGTGATTCTAGATCAGGACACATTTGAAAATATATTGTCAAAGTGTTAGTTAGGAAAGTGGAACAATTGATGCCATAAGAAAGCAGCTTTCGATACATATAAATGAGTGCAATTTGGCTACCATTAAGGTACAAAAGCTTATCAAATAGCAATGACATATTACATTTTTTTAACCTTTTTTGTTCCTTTTAAACTGAGCAACTCACTTGGTTGCTTTTTCGACATATTACATTTTTAATTTGTGGCTGTTTTCCCCTTCAATGGGCTTTAAACAAATCATCTCAGATTTTTAAAATATTCTATTATTTTATCATATATTAAAGTTCTGCCTCGTAGAGTTATTTATAAGAGACTCTTCAAGTACTCTCTCATGTTTAACATTTAGATTTCGATATTTATTTTTGATCAACCACATTATTCAGTCAATATTTATTTTCTACTTCTAGAAAATATAAACCAAATAGCATTACCAAGTAAACCCCCAAACCCAAAACATCTCACAACTCCATTCTATTGAACCTTTGTCTAATTTAGAAGGAATTAAATTCAATTGCTTCCCACAACTTAAGTTAGCTTTTTTCCTTGATTTTCTTTCAAGACATTCTGACAACACTTTATAATGTGTACATTTGGCTTATATATTTAAACCTGAGGTTTTCAAATTTCTTTTTCCTTTTTAAGGTATGTAATTCTCCACTCAAACAAAATCTTACCTGAAAGCTTCCAATATATACTACGGTCGAAAAAGGATTACAATGGGAACCACTGGCTAATGCTTCAATGCCCCCTCCCCCCAATTTTCTCTCACTGAGCTTAAATGTTCACTCTCTGAGCTAGGTATCTTTCCTGTTTTTTTCCTTACAGTTTTGCCTAGAAACCTATTTTCCTCCTTCATTATTTACTTCCAAATTAAAACACCAAAAAAAATTTGTTATGAATGCCACTAGGACTTTTGGCTTATGACGTAATTAATGCTTTTTCAATTAAAGCACAGCCGCTTCTTCCCAACACCAACCTGTGGCTTCAGGGGGTGACTTTTCATCCCCTTCCTGAGAAAGCAGATTAGTGATTGCCAGGGGCTAAGGGGTTTATAAACTGCTAATACAGGTTTGAAGGTAGAGGTGGTGAAAATGTTTTGGAATTACATAGTGCTGATGGTTGCATAATCTTGTTGAAAATACTAGAAACCAAAAAACTGTACTTTAAAAGGGTGAATTGTATACTACGTGAATTATATCTCAATTTTAAAAAGCCTTTCTCACCTTGGCTCTAACTGTTAGAGTAGATTAAAAAGGTAATTACATGGAATTATAGACTGTTTAAAATATCATTGTAGCCCTGACCGGTTTGGCTCAGTGGATGGAGCGTCGGCCTGCAGACTCAAGGGTCCCGGGTTCGATTCCGGGCAAGGGCATGTACCTTGGTTGCCGGCACATCCCCAGTGGGGGGTGTGCAAGAGGCAGCTGATCGATGTTTCTCTCTCATCGATGTTTCTAACTCTCTGTCCCTCTCCCTTCCTGTCTGTAAAAAATCAATAAAAATATATTTTAAAAAAATATCATTGTAAATAAGCTTTGAGAAAATGATTACAAGCTAATTAATCTTAATCCTAAACTTTACCATCCTTCTCTTTTATGCTCTAACCTGGTGTTTTTTAAAAAAATGTTTAATTAATAGCTTGTTTTGTGTTATTAATGTTATTTTACTCTTACAATGATACACTGGAGTAGGGGGAGAAGGCCATGTGGTGGTGTTTATCTATAGTTTCTTTGCTCCTGGCCTAATCCTTGAGGCTTACTGGTAACTTCACTGGTTGCAGCAAAACAGATCTAATAAGCACTTCTGTGTCTTGCTTCAATTACCTCCAAATGATAGGAACACATTCCATGACTAATAACAGAAAGAATACATAAATCTAGTATTTTTATTTTTGCCTCTCAGTGTTCCTAAAACTTGGGGATAGATGTTCTAGGAGCAGGTATGATGATTTGTGCATTGATAATGAAGCAGCAGCAATATGATTGCTTTATGGTAGCCTATTGTAATCAATACAACTGTTTCACAATAGCATAGACTATACACTAATGAATGGTTATAAAATTTTTATGGCAAACAGTATTATAGTCATATTCATAATACAGCACTGGAAACACTGTTTATTTCTAGAAAAACCACTTACTTGTAATGATAGGCTGATACCCAATTTCTCCAATTATTAGAGAGAGGTATACTGTATGGTAATGTAATTTTTTTGAAAGCAAAGTTACAAAACAGTTAGAAAGTGAACACATTATTTTATATTAAATATTACTCACTTTATACCTATGTAAGGTAGACTATCCACTGCCATACAAATCTTGCACATGATGTTCTACATGATGAATACTTAAGCAATGATGATGACACAAAAATGTCTCATACAGTTGTTGCCATAGTTATTAGATTTTCAACGAAGACACATTATACACAACAAAACATTTAATAACTCTATGATGAGTGAATATTTAGTGTTCATTTAGTGGGCTTGGATCATCATAAAGATCTTCATCTTTGCCAGGCCAGTGTTGCTCAGTGGTTGAGCATCGACCTATGAATCAGGTCACGATTCAATTCCCAGCCAGGGCACATGCCTGGGTTGCAGGCTTAATCCCCAGTAGGGAGTGTGCAGCCGATCAGTGATTCTCTCTCATCATTTCTCTCTCTCTCTCCCCCTCTCCCTTCCTCTCTGAAATCAATAAAAATATATTAAAAATTAAAAACTTCATCCTTGTCTTTTTCATGTTGAATAGGTTAAGGAGGAGGAGGAAGAGGAAGGGTTGGTCTTGCTATCTCAGGGGTGGTAGAGGTGGAAGGGGAGGCAGGAGAGGGGCAGGCACACTTGGTATAACTTTACAGAAGTATATTGTAGTTTTGTCTATTTTGCTTTGTCATTTCTCTAAAAATGTTTCTATATGGTACCAATCCTCCTTCCACCATATGCTTTAGTTTCAGTGCCTGTATCATAGAAGGATCCCTATAGTAAAGGCCAAAAGCAGTCTTGAATAATCAGAAATCTTCTGCCTGACTGTCTGATATCAACTGTTTTCTGGCTGCTGCTTCTGTCTTCTTCCTCATCGTCTGGCATGGGCTCAGAAACACTCAACTCCAAGTTGTCTTCTGTAAATTCTTCTGTTGTGCAGTCTGTGAGCTCTTGAATTTCTCCAAGATCCACATCCTGAAACCCTTCACCACCCACCTTTGCCACATCCACAATCTGTCATGATTTCCTTGATTGGCTTTGTCATAAATCCTGTGAAGTCATGCACAGCATCAGGGCAGATTCTCCAGCAGGAATTTATTGTTTTGGGCTTGATGGCTTTTACTTTTTGTATAACAAAGATGGCATCTTCAATGGTGTAATTCTTCCAGACTTTCATGATGTTCTCTCTAATGGGGTTCTCTTCTGTAGCACTGACAATCCTTAACATAGAGTACCATGTGGTAATGAGGCTTAAGGGTCCTTATGACCCCCAAATGTAGAGGATGAATCAGAATTCGTTGGTTTGGGGCAAGCAGACCACTTCAGTATCTTTGGTGTTGAACTCATGGGGTTTTGGGTAGCCAGGGGCAATGTCCAATAGCAAAAGAACTTTAAAAGGCAGTCTATTAGCAAGGTACTTCCTGACTTTAGGGATAAAGCATTGATGGAACCAATCCAGCAAAAGGATTCTGGTTGTCCAACCCTTCCTGTTGTATAACCAAAAAGCTAGCTGCTGGTGTTTGTCTTTTCCTTTTAAGGCTCGGGGGTTAGCAGCTTTATAGATAAGGACAGTTAATCAGAAACCCCACTGCATTTGCACAAAACAATAGGTTAACCTATGCATTCCTGCCTTAAATCTTGGTGCTCCCTGCTCTTCCTTACTGATATATATCCTTTGTGGCATTTCCCTCCCAGAAGAATAGAGCACTTTTGTCTGCATTAAAACCTGTTCAGGCAGATATCTTTTCTCTTCAATGATTTTCTTAATGGCACCTGGGAACTTGTCTGCTGTCTTTTGGTTGGCAGAGGCTGCTTCCCCTGTTATCTTGACATTTTTTTAAAGCCAAACCGCTTTATAAAAGTATCAAACCATCCTTTGCTAGCATTAAATTCTCCAGCTTTAGGTCTTTTACCTTCCTTCTGCTTTGTCATATAATGACTTCGCTTTTTCTCTAATCATATTAGAGTATATAGGTATGCCTTTCTTATAGAAACCCTGCACACACATAAAAGCTGCATTTTCAATATGAGATAAAAGGTATTTCACAAAAAGTGCAGGATTTTTGTGCCTGCTGGTATAACTGCAGCAACAGCTTCATCAATTTCCTTTTCTTCTACAATGGTCCTTAGACTAGATTCATTTATCTTGAAATGGCAGGTAACAATAGCTTGCAGACCTCAATCTCCAGTACATATCAAGCAATTCAACTTTTCTTGCAATGTCATGACTTTTCTTTGCTTTTTGGTTGCACTTCCAGCATCACTAGTGGCATTTCTTTTGGGTCCCGTGGTGCTATTCAAGGTTTACGGTATTGCATTAACACGAACAATAGGCGAGAACTGTGAAAGGTCAATTTTTACCGTGATATGCAATATACTGGAGAAACAAACTGCTCACGTGGAGATGATTAACATCATAGGCATTTTAAACGGATACTCGCAACACTTGAGCTCACCGCAAGAACAACAGGAGGTGTTTACAAAATTATTACAGTATTACAGCATGTACTACAATTAATTTTATGCAGTAACGATTTAATAGACTACTGTTTACCAGAAGCCTTACCAATAACATGTAATGTTTGTTTACATGTCTCTTGAATGCTAATGGCACCGTGTACATTCTGTAAGTGTGTGCGGAAGTTTTGATAAATTTTAACCTTTTATAATTCAGTTGTGTATATTTTATGGTAGTAAATGATAAAGTAGACTAGTATCTACATATACTTTATGCATTTATGAAATATGTAAGTTTTTCTTAATTTTTCAATATTTCTAAGCTTTGTAGTTCATCTGTGAATTTTTTTCAAATTGTCACAAATCTTCAAAAGTTTTTCCAATATGTTTATTGAAAGAAATCTGTTTATATGTGGGTCCCACAGTTAAAACTAAGGGATTATTAAAAGGGTAACTACAATATTTACAAACACAGGCACAGGAGGTCAGATATGGCCTATGGGCCACAGGTTGCTAACTTCTGATCTAGACCAATATCCTCTTTATCACTCTTTCAATATCCTCCTAGTATCTTCTAATTGGCTCCCTCTCCCAATACAGGTTTGCATTGTGGATAACAAATACTGATCACACTTGTGAAACTATTTTGAAACATATGTCAAACCTATCCCACTGCCTGCCTTTGTCAGGCTTGGAGCTAAGAATAGTTTTATATTATTCAAGGATTGTTTTTTAAAGGCCTGGGGTGGGGTGGGGTAGGGGCCAGGTGGAGGTCAAAGAGGGAAAGGGGGGACCTCTGTAATGCTGTCAACAATAAAAATAAATTAAAAACAAAAAAGAAAAAAGATTTTTTTATTTTTATTTTTAAGTAGGGAGAACTGAGTCAAAGAATGGTTTGTTTTCTTGCATTAAATATTATTTGTCTCTTTAAATTAGCTTTTCATGAATTACTTTTTCCACTTTTATCAAGAAGAAATCTCATCAAATTTTATGCTATTCTATGATATGGGAACTTATTTAAAAGACAGATGGGAGAGTCTTTTAATAAGATTTTGATTTCAGTCCATACTTGTTAAAAAAATGGGAAGCTCATTTAGAGCCCTCTGTGACATTTTTAGGTAGCTGTATTTATTTATTTTATTTTATTTTAAATAATTTTTTGTTGTTGGAAGTATTACATATGCCCCCTTTTTCCCCACATTGACCACCTCTAGTCCACCCCAGCCCCCTGGACCCCCACCCTCACCACCCATTATCAGTGTCCATGGGCCATGCATATATGCATACAAGGTCCTTGGTTGATTACCTCCCACCCATCCACCCTCCCCCACCTTCCCTGAGATTCCATACTCTGTGTTCCTGTTGTTGGAAGTATTACATATGCCCCCTTTTTCCCCACATTGACCACCTCTAGTCCACCCCAGCCCCCTGGACCCCCACCCTCACCACCCATTATCAGTGTCCATGGGCCATGCATATATGCATACAAGGTCCTTGGTTGATTACCTCCCACCCATCCACCCTCCCCCACCTTCCCTGAGATTCCATACTCTGTGTTCCATGCTTCCATGTCTCTGGATCCACTCCGTTCATCAGATTATTTTGTTACTTAGAGTCCACATATGAGTGAGATCATGTGATACTTGTTTTTCTCTGACTGACTTATTTCACTTAGCATGATACTCCCCAGGTCCCTCCATGCTGTCTCAAAGGGAAAGACATTCTTCTTTTTTACTGCTGCATAACATTTCATGGTATAAATGTACCACAGCTTTTTTATCCACTCATCTGCTGATGGGTACTTGGGCTGTTTCCAGATCTTAGGATTGCAAATTGTGTAGGTAGCTGTATTTAGATTGGGGTGTTACAGGGGACTTGTTCATGAGCCAGGGTCAAAGGAAAGGTGCCACATGAGACTTTTTCTTGGCTTCAGGTTCACATCTTCTGCTTTATATAGCCCATCTCTTTTAGAAGAATTTTGTCTCTTTTTTTTCACAAAAGATGAAAGCAGAGGGTGAAATAAAAGTAAAAACTCTATATTTACAGTAAGAGTTTCTGTTAAAATGGTTGTGAGACATTGATATAAGTCATCAGAGAAGGTGGACATTTTTTAAAAAATGGGCAAATAGGATATTGTGGGGCAAAATAGTGAGATAATAGATCTAAATGCCTTAGCCTGCCTTAGCTCACAAGAACTCTTAGCTCTTATTATATTATGATCATTCTGAGGTTGCTATATAGGTTTTTCATAAAATATTAAGCATATCAGTACTACCTGTGTACATGAAAAGACTTTTTTCCTTATTTTTGAATTAATTTCCACAGTTTCACCCCTCCGCATTAACTCAAGTTAAAAGATATTACCATTTGTGAATCAACAATTGACACTCACACATAGATTTCACAGAAATGTTCAGAGAATGTTTGAGGATATTTAGACCCAAATCATCATCTAGTAACCTTAAGTATGTACTGTTTTAAACTTTAGTGTCACTGGTAATTAAAAACGTGCATGGAACAACAGCTACAAAACAAATATGAGGCAAAAATTATTCATTTGATCACAATATATATTTTTTCCTTCTTTAATAAATATTATAATGAAAATGGTAAAATATGTAATTGGTTTTTCTTAAAATATATTTTTATTGATTTCAGAGAGGGAGAGAAGATAAAACATCAATGATGAGAGAGAATCATTGATCAGCTGCCTCCTGCACACCCCCTACTGGGGAGCAAGCCCACAACCTTGGCATGTGCCCTGACCAGGAATCAAACCATGATCTCCTGGTTCATAGGTTCAACCACTGAGCTACACCAGCCAGGCTGTAATTGTTTTTTAATGTGGCCACATATATACCATCTCTAATATCCGACTGTTTCTTAAAAACTTAATATGTTTAAGATATACAAAAAGGCATAAAAATAGGAGAAAATACTTATAATCTACCAGATTATAAAATAACATTACTAATACTACTGAGGCCGCCTGTGTACCCTCAGTTCAATCTCTCTCCTTTCCCTCAGGGATTCATCACTATTCTGAATATTGGTATTTGGTGTATCGATGTATTTTTTCCTAAGTTTTGTACGAATCACCACATAATTGTGGACATATCACCACATAATTCATATCATTATTTTACAATTTGCTTTGTTGATTTTCCTTTGTCTGGGTTCACACACACTGAAATATATGGTTTATTCATGTGATAGAGATATTGCTCACTGAATATTCTATGTGCTTCCCTGTGTTTCTTAGCCTTTAAATCGAAATCACTGGAATGTGAGCAGAAGGGAAGTGTGTCATGTGTAGAACAAGATGGTTAAAAGCACTCTCTCTTTCTTCCTCTTCCTCAGTGAACTCATAAGCCACATATTCCAGATGGGGCCATAGGGCAGCTGAAGGAACATGAAGCATCCATCAGCCTGGGTCCTTGAGTGAGGGGGAGCAGAGTTTCTAGTTAACCCATGTTGGACATACAAAATGAATAAGAAGTAATCCTGTTATGCTAAAACAAACACAAATGAGATTTTTTCTAGGAATATTCAAAAGCAGTGCTGTCAGTAGCGAGGGAGATTCAAAGCCTTTTGAAAATACTTCTATCCTATGACTCTAGAGTGGTATTTATTCCCACTTGCATAAAGAAGCGAATCTCACCCAGCTGGTGTGGCTAAGTGGTTGAACTTAGACCTATGAACCAGGAGGTCATGGTTCGATTCCTGGTCAGGGAACATACCAGGGTTGTAGGCTTGATTCCCAGTAGGGGGCGTGCAGGAGGCAGCTGATCAATAATGGTTCTCCATCATTGACGTTTCTATCTCTCTTTCCCTCTCCCTTCCTTTTTGAAATCAATACAAATATATTGGGGGGAAAAAAGAAGCAAATTTCATATACTCTAGTCTTTACCTTCTTTGAAGATCGATAGAACTAACAATACTTTCAGAGTAGTGCCCTACATGTTCACGTACTGTTACATTTTGTTTTCGCAACCTAAGTATGTGCCCTGACTCGGAATCAAACCCACAACCTTTTGGTACATAGGATGATGCTCTAACTAACTTCTTTTCTTTTGTATCCCAAACTGCACCTAATAGTCTACACAGGCATGTAGTAATGAATGGTCTACTGCTTGACTGGGGAGGATGAGAACTAATATTAAATGCCCACTTTGTTTAAGGCACCTTGGCTGTGCTTCACATGTTGTCGTGATCCTTACTATTTCCATTATGTAAATGAGGATATTAAGGCTAAGTAACTTTCCTTTGGTCACAGAGTTAGGAAGATGAAGGGGGTGGGAAGGGCAGCTGAAACCAGTTTGCTTGACTTTATAGCCTTTGCTTTTTAGTTTTTCCCACTGAACTAAGTGAGAGCATGCCTAGAGTAGGGTAGGAAATTTAGAACAGAGAATGGGTAACAAAAATAGTTTTTGTTTATAAATTTTACAAACATTAAAACAGTTCTTTGGAGACTTTCAGGACTCAAAAATTGTTGGGTCTTACCTTGATCACCTCTGGAGTCTGCTGTATCAAAACCACTGAAGTAGTATCTTTCATTTTATCACCAACAGGATTTCTACAGACTGATAAATTGGCCTGGGAAGAAGTTGTCAAGGTTTCCTGTAGAATTTGCATCATTTCCTTTTCTTGTGATAAGCTCCCTCTGCCTGATTTGCATTCAACTAGTTCTTGAGCAAAGTCTTCAATGCTTTCTAGGATTCGTAGCAAGAGGGCTCGATCCTCTTCCTCTATTTTGTGTCCATTGGTTTCAATGATCCTTGTTAGACAGGAAGGTGATACTTTTTCCATGGGTGAAGAGAGTTTAGATTTAGGCTCAAGGTTCACAGGGAGCTGATCAGTCAACTGACCATGATTATTTAGAGAGTTAGAGTTTTTACCTTTGGCAAGTGGCTCTCTTAGAGAGGTCTCCATTCTCTGTGAAAAAGATTCCAAATCCATTAACAACTTATCTATCTCTTCCTTACTGTTAGAATTCATAAAATCTCTGTTGTCTTCCTCTTCACCTTTAGGAACTTTTGACTTAAGATCTTCCTTAGGTAGATTAACTACTGTTTTCTCAAATATCTTACCAATTTCATTTTGTCCTGAGGCAGGACATTTTTTAAGATGACTACCATGGTCTGAAAATTCTGCTCTATCTTCATTTACCTTCAACAATTCCTGATTGAGTCCATTCTCTGTCCTTTGTCCTTTACCTACTGCTTTCTTTCCATCTGACTCTTCTTCAATATAAAGGGTTTCCATTAGGTCACCAGAAGAAACATTTCCTAAAGCATTCACAGTTAATGACCGTGACTGAAGCTGGACATCTTTTAGACTTCTGGGATCATTTATCTCTAAGTTATATAAGGAATTTGTAGAGTTGTTTGGAATGGATTTTACAGTGTCTGTTTTCCTAGAACTATGCTTGTCATCTTGTAATTCTATAGTTTGAAACTGTCCAGGGTCAGGGGCTGAGAGCTGGACAACATCTTCATATTTAGGGGGCTGCTCAGTGCCAAATATTGGGGAGAAGGGAGTCAGTTGTAAACTAGGCATATTACTGATCAGTTCTGTTAAATCTATAGCCTCATTATTCCCAGATTGCATGAATTCAAATGGTAGCTTTTTCAGATAGGATGCTAACCTGGTCATTACATTCATATAGACAATTTCAGAGCTAGAAACTGCATCATTACCATTTCCTTCATTGATGCTACTCCCTGACTTTTTCTTTATGCATTGTTTTATAATGTCTGTGCATTTTTTCAAATCCTCAGAGCATTTCAGCAAGATGTCCAAGCACACCTTTATATCTGTTCCAGAAGAAAAATTTTCTATTTTATGTTTCTCCAAAATCTGAGTAACCAGGTCTTCTTCAGAGAAGTTGTGAAGAAACATCGAAGTCAGGTTCATATCAAGTGAGTTTCTATGGGACAAAGATTTTTCCTCAACTGAGGAACTCCGGAGTAAACCAAAGGATGATGAGTTCCCATCATTGTTATAATGGCCACAGAGCAAGTCAAAATCAACTGACCTCCTATTAAATGAGTCAGACTTAACTTTCCTTCCCTTTTTGTAAGCTGCATGGTTAGAGTTTTTGAGTTTTTCAAGGGAAAATTCTTTTATTTTCCCACTGGCAAAACTGATTGCTTCTCCTGCAATGTCCTTTAAGTTACAGGTATTCTGAAATGTAGTTCCTTTCTTGACCCTGGGTATGCCTGCGAGGGCCTGATGGGGATAGTCACTTTCAGTTGAGGAAAACCCATTCTCGTGGGGTAGAAACATGGAGTCCAGATCCACATCTTTGAACTGAGACACAGGGATGTGTAAGTCTGCACAGACACTACGATGTACCACAATGCAGTCAACTCCATGTGCGAAGGTGTGACAGGTTCCAGTGCAATAATGTACAGCTTGCTCAAAACGCCGGTCTATCACCACACTGCTGTAGTGGTTCACAGTACTAACCACAAGTCTGTAAGTTGCTGCCATAATATTAAATCCACTTAGTGGTGGGACTTGGAATTTTCTAGAACTTGTTTCAAGTAAATACTCCTAAATGACACTCAGCTGAAAATATATTTGACAATGTTCAGTGGTTTCTTGCAATTATAACAACCTTTCCCACAAAGGGAAACCATCCAAATTTGAGGTTTGGTAACTGTAAGGATACAGTAGCTATTGCACATATGTGCTTGTAGTAGCAAGTCTAATAATTTAATAATTGTGCTTTTTTGTTTTATTTAGTAATATCATGATACTATAGGAGTATTTTTATAAAAAATATCCTTTTTTATATTAACTGTTCTTCAGCAATTCTATGATGCAGAAATTTACTGTCATAAATTTATTGTCGTAAATCTTAGTTGGTAGTATAAAAGTGTTGTGATAACTGAGTCCTCCAAAGGTTTAAATGATCCATTTTTCTGTGAATGAGAAAAAAACCTGTAAAGAAAAAAGAAAATAATTAAAAGGAAATATGATATTTTAATACCGAGAGAACCTTTTATTTCCTCTTCTTTGCATCCTTATGTAGTTAATTATCAAGCCTTATTATTTGCCATATCACTGACTGCTGATCTTTGATTCATGCCTTTATTTCATCAAACCCTACACTTGTTACTACTTAGAGAAGTATTACCTCAACTCTGCCTTGTTACAACTGCCTCCCAGTTGGTATTTCTTATCCCACACTCCTTACCACTTTACATGAAACTAACAAGTACTTCCATCAAAGTACTTGTTTGGCAACACAAATACTTGTTCTTGATCTACAACTTCTTCTATACTTGGAAATTATTCTCCCATCATCCTCTCTTCTCTTATTAAGAAAGAAAAACAAACAAATCTTCATTACTGTTCTTGATCCCAGACTCTCAAATCCCGCCATATGCAGCGCTCTCTCTCTCTCTCTCTCTCTCCATCAAGAGGATAAAATTTACTTAATTGTTCTCTTAAAAAAAAAAAGGCTTCTAAATCATGTTGTAGTCGCTTTCCAAAAAGGTTCAATCAATGTATCAATGTATTCACTCAGTAAATATTGAGTGCCAGGCACTTGCTAAATGCTATGAATATGGAGCTTAAACATATAACTTAGATGGTAATATGTGCTATGGAGAAAAAGAAAGTGGGGCAAAGTGTTTAGAAAGGAAGGGAGGATGCTGTGTTATAAAGAGCAGTCAGGGAAAACCTCACTAACTCATTAACAGAGACCTGAAAGAAGAGAGGAGGTATTTTGGGTTAAATCATACTAGGCAGGTTAACCATTAAGTGCAAAGGCCCTGAGGTGGGAGCATGCTTGATTTACTAAAATGACAAGGAGGCTAAAGTGACTGGAGCAGAGAAAGCAAGGGGGGCAGTGTGGGCAATGAGGTCAGAAAGGAAAGGTGGGAATCTAAAAAATGCAGGGTCTGTAGTCTACTGTGCGGAATTTGGCTTTACTCTGAGCAAGCTTGGTAACAACTGATGACTAGTGAGCAGAGGAATGACATGAACAGACTTACATTTTAAATTAGTAATTTTGACTATCGTGTTCAGAGGAGATTGTAGAGGAGCAAGATAAGCAGGGGGGAAAGATAGGGGCTATTACAATAAATTAGGCAAGAAGACGAGGGGACTTGGACCAGGAGAATAACAATGGAGATGTTTAGATGTAGTATATATTTCAAATGGTTTGCTGAGGGACAGAATGTGTGATACTACTGTATCAAGAATGATGCAGTTAGGCAATGAAAGCAAGGAGATGATGACAGTAAAGAAGATCAACAGCACCAATGCACCATCAATAGTATTGATGTTTCAACAATAAAGCTTTTACCCATTTAATAATGAAACAGAACTTCACTGCTTTCATTTTTATTTCTTTAATCCTAGAAAACTGTTTTTGCTTATTTTCTTTCTTCTTTGGTAAATTGTTTATTGATCATTTAGGCATTAGAGACTTAGTAAATATAGATTCAATTAATGCATTAATGCAATTAATTCATGAAGAACCCTTTCTTTTGTTGAATTTTTATACTGGTTAATTTCCTGGCTTTTTGGATCCAATGATTACTCTGTTTTTGTGCCAGTCTTACACTATTGTAATTACTGTTGTCTTATGTAGTTTTATTCCAACAATATTCCCTTATTTCTCTCCTTGTGGTTTTCTTCAGGTAGGTTACCATCATTCTTCTCGTCCTTTAGTGTCTTAACTTCGTTGCTATGTCTCATCCTCCACTTCCTTTATGACTCATTAAACTAGACAGCATGCAGGATGGGTGAAGCTGAAGCAGAAAGAAGTTCCAGAGTAAAGGAAGTGCCCAGTAATTCTTAAGTAAAAATACAAAGAAGCCAAAGAAGAACAGTGTTATGGGACAAAAGACTAGAACATGGCAATTAAAGGAATTACCGTCTTAAAAGATGCACATCCAGAAGACAGGGAAGAAATTGCACCAAACATAAAAAACTATAAACCTTTTCAGAAATCCAAGATTTTGAAAGCGCTTTGGGTAAGGATAAAAAGGCAAAGAAAACAAAAATGATACTGTCAAGAAAGTATATTAGGATAAGTCAGTGGTCGGCAAACTGCGGCTCGCGAGCCACATGCAGCTCTTTGGCCCCTTGAGTGTGGCTCTTCCACAAAATACCATGTGCAGGCGCGCATGTACAGTGCGATTGAAACTTCGTGGCCCATGCGCAGAAGTCGGTATGAGCCACGAGCCGCAGTTTGCCGACCACTGGATAAGTGAATGAAAAATATTAGGACTATATCCTAATACAGGTGATACAGGTGATAGACAATACAGGTGATAAAACTGATCCAGGGAAAATTTAAATATCCAGATACCTATTAAAAGGCATCAGATAAATTCCTAAATTGGCATAAACCTATTTTATTTCTATAAAATTTGAGAAATTAAAGGGAAGTATTTATCTAGGTTTGAATATAAATAAAACAACTGGTTGATAACATGACAGAAAATATAAGAAAGTAATTGTGTAATATTAGAATTTGAAATAGTCCAGGAAGAGAGAACACTGGCTAAAGTCAGACATGTGCTTTTTGACCAGTACTGCCCAATAAAACTTTTCTGGGTTGGAAATATTCTATGTCTGTGCTGTCTGATAGACATGGGACTATTGAGCACTTTAAAAGTGAATAGTGTAACTGAAGAACTGAATTTTAATTTTATTTAATTAAAAAATTAATTTTGAAATTATTTTAGAATCAGAAAAAAGTTGCAAAAATAGTATAGAAAGAGTTCTGGTGTACCCTTGCCCCAGTTTCCCCTACATTACCATAGTACAATGATCAAAATCAGGATATTGACGTTGGTAATATAATCTGAGCACCAGCTTTACATGCACTCACTCTTTCCTTTTTCATCCTTCGTCCCTTCCTTTTATAGTAACTGCTAACACAAACAGGATATAAACTGTCCTACTGCCTCTGAAAAACCCCTCATGCTACCCTTTTGTAGTCACACGGTTATCACAATCCTAATTCTTGGTGACTGCTGATCTGTTCTCCACCATTATAATCTTGACATTTCAAGAATGTTTTATGTATGGAATTACACAGATGTAAGCTTCTAAGATTGGCTTCTCTCACTTAACACAATGATTTTGACAGTCATTCACTTTACTGCATGTATCAATACTTCATTCCTTTTAATTGCTGAGTATTCTATTGTGTGGATATATCTCAGTTTGTTTAGTCATTCATCCATTAAAGGATATTTATGTTGTTTCCAGTTTTTGAATATTAGTGCACAGCTTTTAGTGTGTACATAATTTTCATTTCTCGAGGTAAATACACAGGATTGTGACTGCTGGATTGTAGGGTAAACATATCTTTTAAGAAACTGCCAAATTTTACCAGATTGGCTATACCATTTCACATTCCCACTAGCAATTGTATGAGAGAGACAGTTGATTCCACATCCTCTTCAGCATTTGGAGCTGTCAGTATTTTCTATTTTAGCCATTCTAATCGTGTGTAGTGTTAGTGCATTGTGACTTTAATGTACATTTCCTCAATGGCTAATGATGTTGAACATCTTTTCCTGTGCTTATCAACCAGCCCCATACCTTCTTTGGAGAAGCATTGTTTAAGTCTTTTGCCCATTCTAGTTAATTTTAACTTAAAAAGCCACATGTGGCTAGTGGCTACCATACTAAATAGTGTAGTTGCAGATAACAGAAATGTAGCTTTCAGAAACTCTGACTTAAAAAACAACAACATATGAAGGAAAAAGAAGATAAGGCAAAAATTAAGACTGATAAGTTTTAAAAATGAAATGTGATGAACTTGTCATAAGAAATCTTACCAAGAAAGAAAAGTACTAGGAAGAAGAGTTAAAGAACTTATTATAAACTTTAGTCTTTGAGTTTAAGTTTTGAAGGGATAGGAATAGCAGAGTGAGGGAGCACTAACAAAGCTAAACCCCAAGAGGTGGCACCAATTTCAATGAGAAGTTTACAGTGGAAAATGATTTAAGATGTGTGTGTGTGTGTGTGTGTGTGTATGTGTGTGTGTGTGTTTTAATGGCAGAGAAACAAAGATTACTTGCCTGGCATTTGGTTCAGATCTGTGGGTGTCAAATTCTGCCTTTTTATTCCGACCATGATTCAACTGATGCCTAATTGTTCAGCTAGAATCCCAGACATGGAATCTAATTGTATCTCAATCAGAGATACAATCTAACTGCAAACCAGGATACTATCTTATGTCTCTAAGTGAAAGCCAGGCTGCATGAGTTTAAATCCCCACACTGCTGTTTACAGCTGTGTGGCCTCACATAAAAGGTGGTTAACTTTTGAAGCCTGTTTCATGTGCAAAATGGAGATAGTAGTACCCATCTCAAGAGGATTAGGTTAACATGTCGAAAGCTTAAAACAATAGGTAAGACACAGGAAATGCTCAATAATTATTGTTATAATGTACTCATCAAGTATTTTCTACTCTGAACCAGGCCCTGGGAGAATGATATTGAATAATTTATCATAGTGGCCCTCAGTGCACTTATTGCTTAATGGGGTATTGAAAGAGGCAGGCACAGTAAGTATCAGGAGTACTAGGGTGGGGCTTCTGTTTTTCCCCATTATGCTCACAATTAATACATGCTCTTTTCAGAAAGATTAGAAAATATTCACAAGTACAAAACATTTTAATTACCCATATAATCATTCAGAAATAACCACTGTTGATATTTTTACGAATCTACATCCTAACATTTTCTTTGGGTAGAAAAGGAAAACCCATTCTCGTGGGGTAGAAACATGAAATATTGATTTCAGAGAGGAAGAGAGAGAGGGAGAGAGATGGAAACATCAATGATGAGTCTCCTGCACACCCCCTACTGGGGATCAAGCTCACAAGTTGGCATGTGCCTTGACTGGGGAATTGAGCCGTGACCTCCTGGTTCATAGTTTGACATCAACCAGCCGGGCCTGACATTTTCTTATGAAAATTTATAAATGTATATGTTTTACAAATATTGGACCAAACTATGGTCCAATAACTTACTTTAAGCTAGCAATTTTCATAAACATACTTCCATGTTGAATCATTTTAATAGACATAACATTCTATCATATGAATAAAATACAGGGGTGAGCAAAAGTAGGTTTACAGTTGAGTATGGGAAAAAGTTTATTCTTGTATTATTGTTTATTAAGTATTGTATTACTTATTTATATTATAACTATAAACCTAATTTTTTCTACTCCTGTATTTAGTCATTTGCTATTGCTAGACATTTAGGTTATTTACTATTTTTGTTTCAAAATAAACCATGATAAACATTCATTTATATACACATTTCACATAGTAACCTAGTGTTGTTTTTTTTTATTGATTCTGAGAGAGAGAAAAAAAAGTTGATTTGTTGATCCACTTATTTATGTATTCATTAGTTGCTTCTTGTATGTGTCCTGACCTGAGACGAATCCAAAACCTTGGTGTATTGGGAAGATGCTCTAACCAACTGTCCAGTTATTTTCTTAGAATACATTCCAAGTAGTAGAATGCGGAGTCAAAGGGTAGGGGTGTGTGTGTGTGTGTGTAGCGTACTTTATGTTTTATTTATTTCAGAGAGGAAGGGAGAGGGAGATAGAAACATCAATGATGAGAGAGAATCACTGGTCAGCTGCCTCCTGCATACCCCCTACAGGGGATCGAGCCCGCAATCTGGGACCTCCTGACTCAGGTTGACACTCACTTTTTAAAGGTTCTTAAATATATAGGGTCAATCTGTCCTCCAGAAAAAGGACAAACTTTTACTTCCAATATTAGGGTAAAAGGCTCATTTTCCCACAGTCTCCTTGAGTGACTAGCACTTTTTAAATCTTTGCTAATTTGTTAGATTGAAGAAATGGAAGTGCATTGTTTTAATCTGCACCTAAACAGCTTTTTATTTAGTAGACATTTTGTTTTGTTCATTTTTGGGAAACCTTTTTTTATGTTCTTTGTCCATAGTGAGAGAGAGCATCTAAATCAGACTGAAGAGTCTGGGAAGGTTTCCCCAAATAAGGGATATATGTGCCTTATTTTGAAGGAGTAATGAGGATTAGACAAATAGAAAAGGAATAATACTCTAGGAAGAGGGAAACATATATGTGAAGGCTCAGAGGCCTAATATGGCACAGTGAGTTCAGAACTTTCAATAGTTCTGGCTAATTTTACTGGGGCGAGTGTACAGACATCAAAGAGGGGAGGAACGCAGAGAACAGCAGCAGGAACTAGACCACAGATGACTGCTTTGTGTGCTAAACTGAGGAGTCTGAGCTTTATTGAAAACTATGGGAAAAACAAAGACTTTTGGGTTGGGGAGTAACATGATGAGATTCATGTTTTAGAAAGATCGTTTTAGCAGCTGAGTGGAGACATGGAAATCAATTAGGAGGCTACAGTAATAATCTGGGCAAGAAATGGTGAGAACCTAAACCAAGAAGGTGCAGTAGTTAGCAAAGGGGAAGGCACTGATAGTCAAGGAGGAAGAATTCACACAACAGGAGGAGGGACAGTGAGAGGGTGGAATCTTGGATTTCGGGTTGGGTATTGGGGGCAAGTATGGTTACTCCCAACACAGACTTTGTGTGTGTGTATTTTATGGAAGGTGACCATAAAAAAAACAGTTTTATTCTGAATGTGCTGTTTGAAGAGGTACCTGTGGAAAATCCAGGTGAAGATAAAAACCTGGAAGTCAGCAAAAAGATCTGGACTGGAGATACAGCCCTGAGAGGTTACCCAGGGTGACTGCAAACAGCGAGAAGACTCTGGGCTGAGGACAGAGCTGAGGATCACTGACATTTCTGGGTTAAACAGAGGAATAGAACTTTTAGAGGGAGGCTAAGAAGGAAGAGGAAGAACCAGTAAGGTAATATGGAAACCAGGAGAAAGCAGTTTCATGGAGGCTGAGGGAGAGACTTTCAAAACAGAGCCATGGGTGTTGAATGCTGCTAAGAGGTCAAGGAAAAACAAAAATTACCCACTGGATCTGTCAATATGAAGGTAACCTTATATTGGCAAAGGGTAACCTTAGCAAGTACGATTAAGAAAAAAAAATCCCAAAGCTGGTCCCAAAGACTATGTATGTATAAGAGTGACACATAATTTAAAATATCTGTCAATATAAGCTTAAAAGAACTCTTTCAAAAAAAAGAAAAAAAAAGTTCTGGATGATAAGAAAGCATGTATCATAGTCTGAGTTTTTTCTTTCTTAATGGCACATGAAATGATGTCTGTTTTACAATCTTGGATTTAATGAAATATGGTGAAAATTTTCAGTCTAAACATCTATGTTGTATAGGGGTAGAGAGCAACATATACTAGACTTCCTGGCAAATTATAGTTAACCATTCTGAATGTTTACATTTATCCCACCTCAGGTCTTGTTGTATGGTGCTGGCCCATTGCCCAAGACTTTATCTCTCCTGATTTCTTTCATTCCTGCAAGGGCCAGAGTCTATTTTCCCAACTTCTGCCTATGTGGCTCATATGCAACTTCCAGAGTTCATTCAACTCTTACTATCACTTCAACTTTAAGCAATTTATGATTACTCTAACAAGTACTTCCCAGTGGCTCCTGGTATTACTCCATAGTAAACTGCTACATGGCCATTGCTGATGAAATGGATTTGTTGTGAAACAAAGGGACAGAAGCAGCAGACAAGAAAATGGTATAAGACTGAATTTTGAAAGAGCCTTACTAGGTGAAGAGGGATTAAACTGGACCTTGTAAAAAAAAAATCTATAAAGGCCTAGAGATATGAAAAGACCTTGTATGTTTGGTATTGCTGAAGCTGAAAATTTGCAGTATGGATTTTACAGTTTTAAGGTCTCCTCCAAACAGTAAGTACAAAATTAAGAATGTAAACTCCATCTTTAAAAAACCTAGGAGACACTGTAACTCCAAATCACTATATATGATAGAAAACAGAAGCAGGAATGGTAAATGACTTAGCAGAGTAGAGGAGGAAGGGATACTGATGGCAAGCAAACCAATTCACCCTGCACAACCCAAAAAAGGTCCAGGTTTGGAGGTACTAGGTACCATAGAAAATGGGCTAGTGTGGAGGATTGAGCATAGGGGGATTGTTTGAAATTTTACAAAGGAAAGAGACCTCCCCACCTACACTCCACAAACTCAAAAAATCATCCCTTCTTCATCCCGCTAAAGACAGGATATTTATTTGATGGTAAAAATAAAAAATGAACCAGGAAAGCACCAATCCCAGGAGATCACACTCAGAGGTTGGTAGAAGACTGAAAATTAAAATAGGTACATTCTTGTATTATTACATTCTGATCAATAAACCCATCAGCCCTACCCAGGTCAAGGTCACAAGAAACCAAGCTTATTACCTCCAGCTCCCAGTCCCCATTGTGGATTAAAGAACCCTTTTCTGGAGTTTAGAAATCCCATCTAACCACATGATCGCCTTATATTGAAGCCCACTAATTGACAAATGCTACTTTCATTTTAAGTCAATTTTACTGATGCATAATTTACATACTCTAAAAATGTACAGATTTAGTGTACAGTTCAATTTGATTTAACAAGAACCATGTAACTACTGCCCTAAAAAAGACAGAACATTTACATCACCCTAAAAATATCCCTCTGAACTTTCCCAATCAATTCCCCTAACCCCCAATATCTGTCAATCACTGATCTGATTCCTATCACTATAGATTAGTTTTGCCAGTTCTAGATCTTCATATGAATGTAATCATAATATATAGATACTTTTCAGTCTGGCCTTTCTCTCAGCACAATGTGGTTTTGAGATTCATCCATATTTCTGCATGTATCAACAGCATATTTCTAAGCAGGTATTCTACTACATGAATATGCCAAAATTTGTCTTATCTATTCACCAGCTGATAGACATTAGGGTTGTTTCTAGTTTAGGCTATTATAAATTAAAGTTGCTATGAACAGGCAAGTAAAAGTCTTTTTGTGGATATGTGTTCATTTCTTTTGGGAAATTAACAATGGAATTATTGAGTCATAATAAGTGTATGTTTAACTTTATAAAAACCTGTAAAACTGTCTTCCAAAATGGTTCTACCATTTTACACTCTCATCAACACTTGAGAGCTCTAGTGGCTCTACATCCTTTTGGATATTTGTCATTTTTTAAATTTTAGCCATTTTAGTGGGTATGACTTTAATTTACATTTCCCTAATGACTAATGATGTTGAGCACTTATTCATAGGCTTATTAGCAATTCATCTGTATCTTTTGTGAAGTGTCTTCAAATCTTCTGGATTGTCTTTGATTACCCAGTTCTAAGAATTCATTTATATATTTTAGATACAGATATTTTCTCTGGTCTGTGGCTTCACTTTCCATTTCCTTAGCAGTAGAGGTTTTAATTTTACTAATTTTTATTAACCCAAATAATCAATTTTTCTTTTATAGTTAATACATTTGTATCCTGTCTTAAAAATCTTTGCTTATGCCAAGGTTATGAAGTTTTTCGCTTAAAGTTTTTTTTTTTGTAGTTCTATATTTCCAACTCTTATGTTTAGCTCTATGATCTACTTTAAATTAATTTTTATGAATGGTATAAGGCTGAGTTTGAAGATCACCCAGCACTATTTATTTATTCAAAAGACTGCTCACTGAGTTACATTGGAACCTTTGTTGAAAAAACAAATGGCCACATATATAAGTTTATTTCTAGATTCTCTACGATCCTGGGATTTTTTATTGGAATTTCAATGAATTTAAATCTCCATTTGGTGATAATAGAGATCTTAATAATATTAAGTCTCTAATCCATGCAGTCTCCATTTATTCAGATGCTCTTTAATTTTTCTCAGCAATGTTTTTGTAGGCCTTTCATTAAATTTATTCCCAAGTATTTTATGTTTTCTGATGCTAATGCAAATGGTATTGCTATTTTATTTGCATTTTCCCTCATGTTTATTGCTGGTATAAAGAAACACAGTTAATTTATGTACACTGTTCTTGTTATTTGGCATTTTGCTAGATTCACTTATTAAGAGTAGTATTTTTTCTTCTTTTGGTAAATACCTTGGGATTTTTTTTTTAAAGACAATCATGTTGTCTGAGAAGAGATAGTTTTACTTTTTTCCTTTCTAATATTTACTGCCTTACTTCTTATTAATTTTTATTAACACACTGGCTAGAATCTCCATAACAATAGTGACTAGAAGAGGTGAGCCATAAAGTATAATGACAGTTGTAGGTTTTGATATCCTTTATAAAGTTGAGAAAGCTCTCTTCTATTTCTTGTTTGTTGAGAGTTTTTAAAAAATCTCATACGGTTGTTTAATTTTGTCAAATACCTATTCTGCATCGATTGAGATGATCACATATTTTTTACCCTTTACTTTGTTAATGTGGTAGAACAGGGGTGAGAGAACTGAAATTCATATCAGGAAGGCAAGACTTAGTGTTTAAAATTTACGAGTGAAAAAAATAAAATTTATGAATAAATTTACAATATGTATGCATTTATAAATATGGAGGTAAAAATGGAAAAGATAGCTAAAAAAATGGACAGTGGTTGTCTCTGGGGAGCAGCCTACTTGGAAACTGATATATTTTAAAAGCCTTTTAAGCCTTGACACTTTAAATATGAGAATTAATATATAATATTAATAACAAATTTAAAAAATTAAAAATGGTTTCTGTGAAGGTGTAAAGATAAGACTGGGGACAAAGGTGTAGGGGAGATGAATTCAGCTTTAGGAATGGGTTATTTTGGTGGGACATCCAGGAGAAGGTATTCCTCATGCAGATGGATATATGTGGCAGGGAAGCAATAGCAGTTGAAAATAAAGGTTTGGAATAAGCATCAGATAAAAGTTTTAAAGCCACAAGAGTAGACAACACAGAACATATATAGCATGAGAAAAGGATCAAGGACAGAATTCTGAGAAAGGCTGGCATATACCAAGAAGGATTTCTTGGTGAGAAGGATTCCAGGAAAGACACAGAGAATTAATTTTCAAGTGGCAGGAAGAGATCCAGAAAAATATGACACAGAAGTCAAGGGATGAAAGTGTTTCATTCCTCCAACATGCTGAATTCCAAAGATTTTGTTTGCCAATTAACATTAGAGCTATAGTTTTCTTTTACAAGTATTTCTCCCTAATTTCACGGAAAATTTTGTTAAGTTAATAAAACCTTAAACAACATAAGTATAATGATGGAAAATAGAGAATGGTGTTACACGTATTTTTTATGTTGCTATTGTGTTCTATTTCAGGAAACATCTGGAACAGAAAGTATGAGGTAAAGAACTTCCATCGCTTATTTCAACTGATGAAAGGGTTCAAGAAGAAAATGATCAACATAAATCTTGTAGACACAAGAGAAAAGTGGTTAAATATCCATGTCACTTAGATGGGACATTTGAAGACAAGAGAGAGGAAAAACTGTAGAAAAATTACTAAAAGCTTTTATTTAACAGAGTACACAAGGTGTGATGATTCAGAAGTAATGAGTCATTTAGAAATAATAAAACTATTAGTTTGCCTGGAAAACACAGGCACTCTCTGGTGGATGACTCAGTATGAAAACTGATCCCAAGAGAAAAATTTAGAGGATCCATAAAACTACTTGTAGGGAAAAAAAGGAGACCTGGAATATTTTATTTGTTGTGTTCACTACAAAAATAGTTGAGAAAATAAATTAAGAAATTTCTTAGGCCCTAGCTGGTTTGGCTTAGTAGATAGAGCGTCAGCCTGCGAACCAAAGGGTCCTGGGTTTGATTCCGGTCAAGGGCATGTACCTTGGTTGCAGGCTCCTCCCTGGCCTGGGCCTTGGTCAGGGCTCATGCAGGAGGCAACCAATCAATGTTTCTCTCACATCGATGTTTCTCTGTCTTTCCCTCTCTCTTCCACTCTCCCTAAAAATCAATGGAAAAATATCCTCGGGTGAGGAGGAGGAGGAGGAGGAGAGAGAGAGAAAGAGAGAGAGAGAGAGAAGAAATTTCTTAGAAGGGAAGATTTTTCTAATCCTCAAAGAAATTATATATATGAATATTGAAAGAATGATTAATGTTTTAGGTTTAGGGCTGTCTTAATGAGACTAAATGTAAAATAAGGACATTTCAGTAGCAGGCTTGATTTGAGCTTATGGAAATTAGAAAGTACTTAAAACTTACTTTTATTTTTACTCCAGTGGAGAAACAGAAAATGTGCCTGAGGTGTAAAGCACCAGGTGGCAGTCGGGAGCTCCTGTCCCAGCTTCAGCTTCTACACTGACCAACTGAGTAAGTTGGTCAAGTCACTTCCCTCACTGGGATTTCACCTTCTCTTCTGGAAAAACAGAATGAAAGATGATGGTTCTGGGATCTAGGGAACATGAGAAAAGCAAAAATTTTTTTCTTGGTTAGAATTTTTAAAAAAAGCTATATTTTACCAGAGAACTATTTTGTATTACTTGATGTGAGAAGCACAATGAACTGGCTATTAATTTTCAATGCATGTAATTTGCAAAGCTACTGGTTGCTCGGAGTATTGGCTCTGAAAGGAACCTTTGGGGGTTAAAATTTTACTATTTTAAACAATTATTACATACCAAAACATCAACACTAGTTGTCTGTCTGCTGGTAGTATTTTAAGTTAATTTAATTCACATATTTTCCTTTTCTAAATCTTTTTCTTATTTTGGAGATACATAAAAATCAAAATACATTCTATATTTAAAAATCATTTGGACAGGTTAGAAATCTTTTAAATATAGAATGTATTTTGATTTTTATGTATCTTCAAAATAAGAAAAAAAATATATATATATATATAAAATGCAGCTTAATAAACTTTTGAGTGCCACTATAAGCCAGGCACTCTTCAAGATGAGCAAACTATAATCAATGACTTTGCCTTAAAGCAGCTTACAACATGAGTGGGCAGAGAAAGAGAATACCTAACTTCTACATCAAAGAAAACATTCCAGAGAAGAAGACTGCCGAGCCCAGTTCTGGAGTAGTGCAGAAGTAGTTGGCCACAAGAAGAAAGGGAAAATGGTTTGTGGACAAAGGGAGCAAAGCAGGAGGTGGCTGGGATGTTCGAGGAGCTGCCAGGAGTTTGGTATTATTCCAGTGTCAAGTGTGAAGAGAGGCTTCTAGGAGCTACAGTTGAAGGAATGGGACAGAGGCAACTTAGCATCAGAGCCCTGAGAAGTTTCAGTGGAGGAAGGAGGGGACAAGGTCAGAATTACTCTGTAGGTGGAGGACAGACATAGACTTGAGGAAGCAAGATCAAAACTAGGTAGGTCAGATAGAAGGCCTCTGTAGAATCCAGAAAAGAATCAATGAGGCTACAGATGAAGGCAGCTCAGGGACTTAAGTGACTAATCCGTGATCACAAATCTATGAGCAAGATCTGAATGTCTTCTATCTTTAAATCCTGTGCTTTTCTACATCCCTGTAAGAACAAATTCTGACTGAAGCTAAAAGATCTTAAATTTATTTTTATTAAGTAAGTTATGGATTTAAAAAATAGACTTTATTTGCCTGGCTAGTGTGGCTCAGAGGTTGAGCATCAACCTATGAACCAGGAGGTCATGGTTAGATTCCAGGTCAGGCACATGCCCAGGTTGTCGGCTCATGCCCAGTAGAGGGCGTGCAGGAGGCAGCCGACAGATGATTCTCATCATTGATGTTTCTCTCTCCCTCTCCCTCTCACTTCCTCTCTCTGAAATCAATAACATTAAAAAAATACTTTATCCATTTATTTATATTAATTACCTATGTTAAGGGCATTACAAAAAACAAGCAAAGCTTGTCTTGTAAGGAACTTATGGATAAAAGAAATGAGACAAAAAAGAATAGATCAATTAATTCAACAGATATTTATCCTCCTCCTGGGCCAGTGGAGATTACATTTTAGTGACAGTTACTTTTAGAACATAATTTTTACATCTTTTCAGGGAACGAGGCTCTTCAGAGCCAACTGGACAATTCTAGAAAATGACCAGGAACCTGGTGTAAAATCAATAGAGCATGGTCAAGGGAAAACTTGCTTGAATGGGATGATAAGAGAACAGGAAAAAAATCCCAAAGGATGGTATGGATGCCAGAAAGCTGCGGAGGGACCTGGAATTGCCTTCAATGTAGCTTAGATTTGACAGCTCAAAGTTGTTTATTTTTTAATCTTAATATAAAAGTAATGACTGCATAAATAAGACATGCCTGGAGAAAGAGAGAGAGAGAGAGAGAGAGAGAGAGAGAGAGAGAGAGAGATGCACAGATCACACCTAGAGATAGTATCAATGTGAACATTTTTGTAAATGTCCTTTCTGGCTTTAAAAACACATAACACAGAGCTGGGGATTTTTGTGAATATCATATATGTGTGTGTGTGTATTAACAAAGTGAGATTTAATTATAACTTATTACTTTCTTTTTCTACTTTCCATGAAAATAAAAATCTACATATCTTGTATACATTGTGTGGATATACCAAATTTACTTATTAAAAAAAATTTACTTATTCAGTCCTCTACAAAGGCACATTAGAGTGTGTAAGTAAGGTGCAGAAAAGAAGCAAGCAGCAAGCAAATGATAAAACTGACTTTAGCTGTGGCAGCATTTTCAATATTCTAAAGGTGGAAAGAGGTAAGACATGTGGAAGCTCTTGAGATTTTAGTGTTCCAGACATAAGATGAATAATGTCTGAATCTGGAATTCTTTGTGGATGAAGAGGAATTTCCAAAAGGGAAACAAAAAAGCTTGCAACCCAACACACACTAAAAATGAAGTAATTTCAAATCTTCACATCTGCAGAACAGATAGAATGTCAAAGAAAGCACTCAGACAACTAAAAACAGTGAGTGGACTGCCAGGGAAAAACCAAGTGTCATTCTAGTGATAATCCACAACCACAGCTTTCCAAGGAAGTGACAGGGATCCCCAAACTGTGTTCTAACAGAAAGTGCACTGAGCCTTTCTTGTGAGATGCTAGGTGGCCTTGAAGACTTCATGTGTCCTCTCTGGGCCTCTGTCCTTTGGCCTGGCTCTGTGAGTTACAAACTGTGCTTGTCAGAGTTCTCTTGGAAGCTGCCAATACTAGGCATTTCCCACTGCACCCAAAATAGCTCTGCTTTTATCTGTTTTATATATTAGATCTCCAAAACATCTTTTATTTGAAAAAAAAAAAAGACAGAGTTTAACAGCTAAAAATATCCTTAAAATCACAGGATTTAAAAAATTATCATTCACCCTTTGGATTATTTGATAACTACAAAGGTAAAAATGTAAATTTATAATGGAGGAATCTGAAAGTCACCACCTTAACACCTTAACAATCAGATTATATGTACCTCTTGATATGATGCAATGTATAGAAGTATCATTTATGGAGTGTTCTTGCCAAAAATATTTAGCTTTAATCAATCTTTTAGTGCTAATGTCCAATTACAGGAAAAACAGGCAATAGAGAAATAAGTTAATCAATACCATGAGGAAACAGAAATTCATGATATGGGTTGTTCTATACGACAATTAGCCTGGTCTCTTCAATAAGACAGTATCGTGAGGGAAAATGTGTGTGGCTACACTGGGAGGAAGAGATGGAAGGAACACCAACTACAAAAGGCTCTGAGGTGGAAGCATGTCTTGAATGTTTTAGCAAGAGTGAGACTAGATTTTGACTTTGAGATGGGAAGCTACTGAAGAATTGTGAACAGAGAAATGTAATGATCTGAATTAATTTTTAATAAGATCATTCTGATTACTGTGATGAGAATAGACTACAGGGAACAAGAGTAGAGAGACCAAATTTACCTGAAATAATCCAGGCAAAAAATGATGCTGGTTTGGAATAAGTGGTAGCAGGGGAAGGATGAGAAGTAGTTAGATACTGGATATGTTTTGAAACAAGAGCCAATGGGACAAACGAGCAGGTTTTGTGGAAAAGAGGGAGGTCAAGGATGAATCTAAGGGTTAGTTTTTTAAAAACTCATTGTTCTGTTTGGTTTTTTGCTTGAACAACTGACTGGAAGAAGAGAACTGATATGAATTGAGACTGGGAAGACAAAAGGAAGAACAGATTTGTTGGTGGCTGAGTAAGTAGTGACAGCAAGAAAGGTCAGTAGTTGTTTTGAGTGTTACTTGTGACATGCGTATTAGACATTCAGGTAAAGATGTACAGAAGGATGTTGGAGAATTGAATATCGACTTTAGGGGAGATAATTGGGCTGACACAATTTTGAGTTATTTTTATAGTCTTGATACTAGATGAGATCACCAAGGGAGGGAAAACAGAAAGAAATATTTATTTTATAATAAATCTTGTTCTATAAGATTCCATATTTCTATAAAGGAATACAAAAAGAAACATGCAAAGGCTGAGCGGGGGTATGTACTCATGCAGAGTAGCCCTAATGGAAATTCCTGTGATGATGAAATATTTATGTATCTGTGACATTCAATAGGTAGCCTCTACCCACATATGGCTATTGAGTACTTGAAATATGGCAGTTGCAACTGAATAACTGAAAATTTAATCAAATAGCTACATGTTGCTAGTGACTACAGTACTGCCCAGTACAGATTTAGAGTTTGGGGAAGAATCCGCAGAGATAGAAAAGAAGTGGCCAGAGAGGGAGGAACTGTGAGACAATTCTCCATGGGTCTCTCATGTTTCTGCACACATTGCAAGTGAGGCATTGACTCACTTGATAGTCATGATATATGATATAATAGTTTTACACTATCTTTTCAAGAAAGTTTGTAAAGCATCTGGCCTGAGTGGCTCAGTTGGTTCAATGTACCGTGTACCAAAAGGTTGCTGGTTCAATTCCCAGTCAGGGCACACACCTAAGTTGCAAGTTTGATCCCCCGTAAGGGAGTGTACGAAAGGCAACAGATCGATGTTTCTCTCTTTCTCTCTCTCTCCTCCCTTCCTCTCTCTAAGTATGTCTTTGGGTGAAGATTAAAAAAAGAAGAAGAATGTTGTATAGCAACAACCTTGAAAGACTTGGTAGTATCTCCCTCTGGAGCACAAGATCACTGTCTAGTATGATAATGTTCCCCTCTGGAACAAAGAGATGGCATGCCCATTATAAAAGGTTTTGGTTCTCTCAGACTGGCTTCCTTTCTAATAATACAACCCATCATGTGTGCAAGTGCAAACTAGCTCCCTTCACATTGCCTTGAAGGTAACTGGACTCAGAGAACCAGTACAAAACACTGTTGCTATGGCCACTGCTACTGCTGTTAAGTAATAAACTATCTTTTGTCCCTGATCCAGAAGACTTGTGTCTTCCACCAACATACATGAACTGTGGCAGGCTAACTTGTTAGCTTACAAAAGCAACATTACGAGTCTGCTTGAGGTTACATCATTAAATTAAGGCAAGCTCAGCAGCATGATTTTACAGGCATGGAACAGGCAAAGAGTTGGATTTAATCAGTACTATGGTTTAGCCAGGCATGGATGCTGAAGTGAGAGAGGGGAAAAGGAATTAATGATGTATGCATGGGAGAGATGATAATGACTGATGACGGTATGTATCTAAGCCTCTATCCCATCTCCTGAAATCCAAACCCTTCCACTGAGCTCTGTGGGACTCATGGGTAGATATCAGCAAAATCCACATATCCTGGACCTCATTTCTGAAGCTTTCTTCAACTTCCTTTAAGCTTAAATGGAAACTGGGCTCTCCCCTGAGGATGATGCTTTCTCTGTAGCCCTCTTAGATGATGACTCTCTTCCATACCCTTCAACATGAGACCTGGTAGATGCCTTCTTGTTCCTCATTGCTACTTCCAGTCCATTCTCCCTCTGCCCTCTCCAAAAATTCCCTGCTTTGAGTCACACATCATTAGACTCTATCACCCACAACCATTCCTTAGTGCAGTATTTAAGTCTCCCCAAGGTCAGTCTCTTTCATTCCTTGATTATTGTAGGTTTTGGCTCACTGTCACTTCAACACTATTTCTGTTACAATTGTTATTCATTTCAACATCCAAATAGATAACCCATCTGATATCCTGGCCTCTTAGTTTCTTGACTTTTTCTCCACAATGATAATTATGTTGATCTTGTTTTCTACCCCATCTTAGCCACTTTCTCCCATGACATACCCTAACCCTTTAGAACATCTAAAAGTATATTTTAATAACCATACATCTGAAGGAGTATTATTTACCAAAAATGTACTGGTAAGTTCAATGTAAGACCACCCCTCTGTAGGCCTCTACTGGCAGTTAAGGAAATGGTCATACATCAGGCATGAGACCACCTGCTACAGAAATTCATGCTACCTACCATCATCAACAGATAACGAAAGAGAACAAGAAAGGGAGAACTAAGCATGTTTCCTCTTTGAGGCCTCTTAGCTTGGGCTTACATTCTTTATATGGGGAGGTGTAGGGGGGAGGTGTATGGGTGAAGGACTGGGATCCCTCTTGGGCTCTCAAAAGGAAGATTAATATTATTACATTAACATTTTAAAAATGGTTTGATGCTGGTTATTGTGCTGACCACTTAAATTTATTATTTAATTTAATTCTTATGCAACATTGAGATTAGCATCTCCATTTCACAGATGAAGAAACTGGGGCTAAGTAAAAAAACAAAACAAAAAACTTGATCTTATTACACACATAGAAAGTGGAATAACTGATTTGAGCCCAGGTACCATCAAAGCCCCTCTGTCCTATACCATGTCTGTATTAAGGCTAAAGGAGATGGGCTAAATCAGTACCTGAGTCCCTGCCATAATCTCAGAAGTCTCAACTTCTAGGGAAGGAACTGTCTCAAAGTATTGGTAGGCTCTTGTAAGAAAAAGGAAGGAAGGACAGAAGGAAGAATGGATGGAAGGAAGGAAGGAAGGAAGGAAGGAAGGAAGGAAGGAAGGGAGGGAGGGAGGGAGGGAGGGAGGGAGGGAGGAAGGAAAAAAGGAGGTAAGAAATCTATAGAACACTGAAGTCATTGTAGTGACCTGGGTAGAAAGAGTTTTTTAACCTCAATTTTGTTTTTCAGAAAGCTTGTAAATCTAACAAATTTATTAGTGAATAATGAAATATGACACAAAAATAGCCATGTAAAAGAAAGTCATAACTGATAAAAGTTAAAGTAACTTAAAGTTATACTCTTAAAAACCAATAAGTAATGTTAATGCTACCTCTGAACTTCAGACTATAAGAATATTATCAAACTTTATAAGCATAATTAAGACAATGAGCTTGTCAACAATAAAAATGACTAGGACACAATTAAAAGCATATTCATAAATGGCACCATATCTAGTAATAGGATTTTATACAAGATATGACAAAAGACCAAGCATAAAGCTTAATTATTTTTAGAACAAGTGACCTATGAGATTAAATCAACAAGAGGAAAATGAAAAATGTATAGGATTCTTAATGTGGAAGAACTGCAAATATCAGGGCAAGAAAAAAAATTAACAGAAGAGTGAACATGAGATTTGATTTGGAGAAAACATAAATACAAAGATTATGTGCAAAGATTCTCTGAACAGAAGAAAGAAATAATTTCCATTTATTCACAAAGTATTTATGAAGCATTTACAGCACTGCTATCGTTTCTCAGGAAGAGGGGTGGTGGGATTCGGGTGACAGTGTGATGGATCGGGGATGCAGAAGCAGAGATGAATCAGAAAGCCACTGTTACTCATCCTCATATCCACATGTAGCCAGTGCACAGCATAAAATAGGAATTAAAGAGTATTTTCTAAATGTGGGAACTCAGATGCTGGGGTAGGGGACCAGGGCAAGAGCCCAATGGAAATATCTCCAGGAAAGGAAACAAATTATTTTGAGCTGACAACCTTCAGTTTTCATGTGTTCCTCTAGGTTTTATATGTGTCCCTCAACAGAATCCACTGCTACCCCATTTCTTAGTTTCCATCCTGGGTGCAGTTTTGGTATCTTATTTCTTGACCCCACTGATCCCCTCTATTTAATCAACCTTGACATATCTTAGGTGAGGTCTTATCACAATTAAGGTTATTAGTTCATTTTTGCACTGACCCAGAGAATCTCTGAGCTTGCCCACTGGAAGAGCATATGAAGCATTTGTCTGTCTAAAAAACAATTGCAGGCAAAAGGTTCTGATGCTTCTGGTTCAAGAGTAGAACCTAACTAAATAAACAACCCTTGGGGCACAAGTCTGAATTACCACCTCTAGTGGGGCTTTGTTGCCACAATTTTGATGAAAATTTTTTATTCATTACTAAGACAGAAGTGTTGGGGAGGAAGAGGAAGCTGGAGAAGAAAAGGGTGTTGGGAAAAAGAATTCTGACATCAGACATGAAAGCAGAGTTGAGAGCAAGGTTCAACTGCAAGAAGCTAAACAGGGAGACATGATGAAGGTCCAAACCAAAAAGCCAGAAGCCGGTATGGAGATTGAGCACAGTAAGCCTACCTCACCAACCTACGACTGTCATTCAGCCTCAAGGATCCTGAGGGGTAAGAGGAAAACCCTGGGACACTGTTTCCTGAGGGGTATGAGGAGAATCCTGAGAACCCTGAAGACCTGAGACAAAGTTCTTCATTCAGCTGACATGTACACGTGTGACTGAAGAGTCCCTATAATCTGCAGGTGATGCCTAGCAAGGGTTTATTTGTTATTAATTACTTACTGTATAGACCAGTGATGGCGAACCTATGACACGCGAACTCATTTTTTTGGTTGATTTTTCTTTGTTAAATGGCATTTAAATATATAAAATAAGTATCAAAAATGTAAGTCTTTGTTTTACTATGGTTGCAAATATCAAAAAATTTCTATATGTGACACGGCACCAGAGTTAAGTTAGGGTTTTTCAAAATGCTGACACGCCGAGCTTGAAAGGTTCGCCATCACTGGTATAGACAGACAACCAGATAGCTTGGTTATATACAACCAGAGTACCTTATTGAGGCAAAAAGACTTTTTACAAGGTACTTGTTAGGTGTTTGGAAGTACATAAAAATGAAATGACCATCGGCCATATTTGTAGGCCACACCCAGAATAAACTCAGAAGACCTGCAATCCTATCTCTGAAATCTTTCTCAATTTTCACCACTTCTCATTATCTCCACTGCTAAAATCCTGGCCCAAATTATCATCCCCTACCACCTGCACTACTGTCACAGCCTTCTAAACTGGTTTCTCTGCTTCCACTCTTGCCTCTATGCTGGGGTCCAACCCCAGCGGGTCCAGGGGTCCCCAAAGGTGTGGATGGAGTCAGCGAAGAAGGAATGACACGGAGACAGCCTTCAGTTGATCAGCAGCCTAGCCAGGACCTCTAGCCAGGATCTCCAGCCAAAGTTCTGGTCGGGATCTCCAGCCAAGTTCTGGTTAGGATCTCATGTTTATTGTCTTGTTACATCTGTATTTATACCAGTCGATTTTAATCCTGTCAATTTCTATTGCAAAGGTTAGGGCGTTTCTTATCTCCATTCCAGGGAGTAAAGATTATGTAGCTTAAGCGTGATTGTTTGTAGTTAAAGTGATTAACTACCCGCCTGGCACTTAGTTAAGGGGTTGTATCCCCTCCCTAACCTCAGGGAAAAATCCCCACCTGGGGAAACAACCTTTCTCGGAGAGGTGACCTTGGTTAAAACACATGGCGCTAAGGAGAGCAAACATATTAAGACAATATGCTATATATGCCAGGTCCCTTGAAACATATGCTGTGCAGATGTTTCTTTCCTGCAGCGACTGTGTCAAGCAGCAAGGATGGACCGGCTTCCGGCACCTCTACATATTCCAGTCATTCTCTAAACAGCATAACCAGAGTAATACATAAATTGGGGCAAAATAGGTTTATAATCGTTTGTACAGAAAATAACACAATAATGAATAAATAATATAAGAATAAACTCCGTGTTTTGTGTATTCACAACTGTAAACCTACTTTTTATCCCACCCTGTAAATTATAGCAAATTGCTCTCCTGTTTCAGATGTTCTAATAATTACCCACCCCATTTGGACAAAATCTAAACTCCTTACTTAATATAGCTCCAGAAATTTGCCTACACATCCCTTACTTCATCTTGCACTGCTCTCCCGCTGGTCTTTTTTTATTTCCTCCAACAGCCTCTTCTTCTCCCTTGACCAAGGTACCAGCTCATTGTTCTCTAACCCATTATTCAGTTTAATGTCAGTATAGCACTTATCCGTACCTGAAATTATTTTGATAGTTTACACAGTTACTGTATTTATCCCTACAATGTACACTCCTTGAAGGCTATTAACCATTTGTATGCCATAAGCGTCTATAGATGCAAGCGGTGGATCTTTTTAAATTACATTCAAAATATCGTGGCAGTTAACTGGTTAAAGCAGTGGTTCCCAAACTTATTTGGCCTACCACCCCCTTTCCAGAAAAAATATTACTCAGCCCCTGGAAATTAATTTTTTTAAAATTTTAATAGCAGTTACTCATCGCCCCCAAATGCACCTGTGGCCATCACCGCCCCCCTGGATCGCTGCAGCGCCCACCGGGGGGCGGTAGCGCCCACTTTGGGAATCACTGGGTTAAAGGGAAACGGACTTTGGCCCAAGGTATCTATCTATACCAGACAGATATTATAGTAGAGATCTTATGAAAATTTTTGGTTATATTCCTAAAGTTAGTATTTTCTTCATCTCACCTCCTAAGACCCGCAACTTCTGTTGGGTGGGAATCATCTGTAAAGATTACTAGGGCAACAAAGCTGCCTAGAGCTACAGAATGGACAGTGGTTCATGTAAACTAACCCAATCTTCCTTTCCTACTATACTCTTAGCATCTTTATTTTTTGTGTATGTGTGTGTGTGTGTGTGTGGAAGGGCTGTACATATTTTATACTACCCCCCTCCCCCAGAGCTCAGGGCACCAATTATTTCCTTTTAAAACAAACCTTTCTAAACAAGTAATGCCACTACTTCTTACAGACCAGCTTTGTCCACAGGCTAGATGGGACAACTCCATGTGTCACATGCTTTCTAATCCCTCATCAAATTTGGTTGGGACAGTAACTTAAGCAGGATAGGCCAATCATATCTCTCCTGGAAATTTGCAATTGAAGTGCTAAGACATTGTCAATTAGCTGAAAACTCCGGGTTTTAAAGGTCCTACAGATTTGATGGCTGAAACCACTGTTTTGGGGTACCCATGCTAAGCAACATGACAGGAGAAAATGGGGTTAAGAAAACAGAGGAGGGAGGGAGAGAGGGAGGGGGAGAGAGAGAGAGAGAGAGAGAGAGAGAGAGAGAGAGAGAATGTTTAGTTTCCATGATGGCTGACTGCACTAATAAAACTGGAGTGAATTGATGTGTTCTTTGTTTATTTTTACTATAAATAACCTTTTTACTTGTATACTTTAAGTGGATATTTATTCCTTAAAACCAATCAACTTCTATGACATGCAAAAATATACATCTTCACTGATAGTCTGTCTCCTTCCGTTTTTCTTTAAGCTCTTGCTTTCATAATACTATACCTCCTTCCATCTTTTAGTCTCTCCTTTCATTTCATCTATAGCCAAAACAACTTCATCATATGTAATGGATACTTAACATAATTTTTTTAGCTGTCCAGATCGTATAATAAAGAATGGGTATCTACAACATAAAAACTATAAATAAATGAGACAAGTATTTTTATGCTGCATATAACACAAAGCCAAAAACAAGAGTGCTCAAACAAGATAAAAGTTAAATTTCTCTCTTATGCAAAAGAAGTTGAGGGCTGGTGCTTGGGTTCCACAAAATGCTCAGACACCCAGGTGTTCTGGCTTACTGAACTACCCTGATGGTCCTCATGGCAGTTCAGTGAGCCAGATGGTCTAGGATGGTTCAGTCTGGGGAGTGGGGGAGGGAACACCCAGCGTCCTAAGAGGTCTTGGAAGCAGAGTTTGAAACAGAAGGGGCACAGGAAGTGCTGAGAAAAGTGAACTTAGCAAAGATCTGAAGAAGGTAGGGAGGGAGCTTTGTAGATACTTTATTAGGGGAAAGCAAAGGTCCTGAAGTAGGAGCACAGCTAGTTTGTTGGAGGAAGAACAAGGATACCATTTGTGACTGAGACAAAGTAAGCACAGAGGAGAGTAGTAGTAGATGAGGTCAGACGGGTAAAGAGGGGGAGGTTAGATTATGGGGCACCTTGTAAGTAAGTATAAAGCCTCTGAGCTGAGAAATTAATTTAACAGGTCCCTCTAGGGCAGTGGTTCTCAACCTTCCTAATGCCGCGACCCTTTAATACAGTTCCTCATGTTGTGGTGACCCCCCAACCATAAAATTATTTTCGTTGCTACTTCATAACTGTAATTTTGCTACTGTTATGAATCGTAATGTAAATATCTGATATGCAGGATGTATTTTCATTGTTACAAATTGAACATAATTAAAGCATAGTGATTAATCACAAAAACAATATGTAATTATATATGTGTTTTCCGATGGTCTTAGGTGACCCCTGTGAAAGGGTTGTTCGACCCTGAAAGGGGTCGCGACCCACAGGTTGAGAACCGCTGCTCTAGGGCCTGTGTTGAGAACACGCTCTAGGAGAGCAAGGACAGAAGCAGGGAAAGAGGCTACAGAAATAATCTAGGTGAGATATAATGGTTGTTTGCACACCATTTATAATTGGGAGTTTGTACCTTTTGACCATCTCCACCCATTTGGCACAGTTCCACTCCCACTCCCACCCACCCCCGCCTCTGGAAACCACCAGTCTGTTCTCTGTATCTATGAGTTTCTTTGTTTTTCTTAGATTCCACACATAAGTGAGTAGATATGGTGGAATGTGACCAATTCTAGATACATTCTGAAGGTAGAACCAACAGGGTTTGTGGATAGACTGATCGTAGGGTGAAAGAGAAAGAAGAGAGTCAGGGATAATGCCAAGGTTTTTGGCCTGGACTACTGGAAGAATGGAGCTGCTATTTACTGAGATGGGACAGGCTGTGGGAAGAGCAGGTTTTGGATAGGAAAATCAGGAGTTCAGATTAGAGATGTCTATTAGTTTTCCAAATGGAGATGTCAAGTAGACATTTTGATATCAGAGTATGAGATTGAGAGGCGAGGTCTAACTTGGAGATAAAATTAGAAGTCACTGGTGTGAAATTGTTGCTGTATAGATGGTATTTAAAGTCATGTGACTAGGTAAAACGCCAAGGAAACAGGATTAATAAGGAAAAATAGAGATTTAAGGAGTAAGCAGCACTCTAACTTTGGAGGTCAGGAAGGTGATGAGGACGTAGCAAAAACACTATATAACAGCGGTTCTCAACCTATGGGTCCCGACCCCTTTGGGGGTCGAACGACCCTTTCACAGGGGTCACCTAAGACACATATATAATTACATATTGTTTTTGTGATTAATCACTATGCTTTAATTATGTTCAATTTGTAACAATGAAATTGGGGGTCACCACAACATGAGGAACTGTATTAAAGGGTCATGGCATTAGGAAGGTTGAGAACCACTGCTATATAAGAACCTCCATAAGGTAGGAGGAAACCCAGAGAATGCAGTGTTCCGGAAGCTAAGTGAAGAAAGCTTTGCAAAGAAAGAAGAATAATCAACTGTGCAAATGCTGCTGAAAGATCAAATAAAAGAAAGACTGAGAACTGACTGAATGGATTTAGGAATGTGGAGGTCTTCTGTGGGGGCCTCAAGAGAGAGTTTGGTCCTGTATTATTGTATCTCTAATATCTAGTACTGTGCCTGTCACATAGTGATAACTCAATAAATATTTGCTGATTGAACTGGGGTCACTAGTCACTGAACAAGGAAATAGTCTTATTTCTAGAGGCGTACCAGCTGATACAGTGAAATGTGAAGATTCTTTCTTTCTTTTATTGTTGACAGTATTACAGATGTCTCCCATTTTCTCCCTTTTTGCCCTCTTCCACCCAACCTCCACCCCATCCCAGGTCTTCCCCATGCTATTGTCTGTGCCTATGGGTTATGCATATATGTTCTTTGGTTAACCTCTTCCTAATCTTCCTAATCAAACTCCCCCCCACCCCCAGGTATGTTATTCTGTTGCCTGTTTCCAAACTGCTGGCCCTACTTTGTTTGTAAGTTTATTTTGTTCTTTAGATTCCAGTTATAAGTGAGATCATGTGATATTTGTCTTTCTCTAACTGGCTTAGTTTGCTTAGCATAATAAATATAAAGAACCGCCTTTACTCTCCTACTATGCCTGAAAACACATTAGTTTTGAAAACCATGTCTTATACACCTTGAACAGATATTCCCAAATTTGAGAGGAATAGCAATAGAATTTGACAAACACATGCCCTACAAGAAAATACACTTTTAATTCTGGATGGATACAATCTCTACAATTACCTCTTGCACCTGGGGCCCTGTGACTTTGTACCCAGAGGTACAATAGGGATCCCAGTCCTCTAGTCTAATCTAATAAAAGAGAAACATGCAAATTGACCGCACCTCCGCTAAGCCCAACCCACACTCATCAGCCAATCAGAGCGACTATATGCAAAGATGGTGGCCGGCAGCCACGGAGCTGGAGCAAGCAGGAGGCTTGGTTGCCCCGGCGATGGAGGAAGCCCAGCTTCCCACCTGCCCTGGCCAGCTGTGGCCTCCGCTCAAGGCAACAAGGTTTCAATTATAGAAGATAAATAAA
>NW_005356674.1:3146944-3151944 GCF_000412655.1 Myotis brandtii
AGAGGTGGAGGCCTCTCCCGCCTCCTCAGCAGTGCTAAGGATGTCCGACTGCAGCTTAGGCCTGCTCCCCGCTGGCAAGTGGGCATCCCCCGAGGGCTCCTGGGCTGCCAGAGGGATGTCTGACTGCCAGCTTAGGCCCAATCCCCCGGGGAGCGGGCCTAAGCCAGCAGGTGGACATCCCCCGAGGGGTCCCAGACTGCGAGAGAGCACAGGCGGGGCTGAGGGAACCCCCCGAGTGCACAAATTTTTGTGCACCGGGCCTCTAGTTATGTCATAAGTCACTATGCACTAAAATGGAAGACTTTTGGTGGTTGCTGAAGGACACTAACTTATAAGTGCTTTGTACAAATAAAAGCTATTTGTGGCAAGCCAATAATTATCACAAATATTTGCTTAGTGATTTATACCTTTCAAAGTGATTACACATATACCCTCTCTAATCTCACAACTTTGTGAGGCAAGTATTTTTATCACTTTCACGTAATAAAAGAGAACACTCAGAGTCTGAAACATGCATAAAAACACACATTTCTTTCAACAAATGGTATTGAGAAAACTGAATAGCCACATGCAAAAGAATGGAGTTAGACCCTTACCTAACATACCAAAATTAACTAAAGATGGATCAAAGAGCTAAATGTAAGAATTAAAAGTGTTAACTCTTACAAGAAGAAAACATAGTGGTAAACTGCCATGACCATGGATTTGGCAATGATTCTTAGATATGCACTAAAAATATAACAACAACAACAAAACCATAAATTAGACTATCAGAATTAAAAGCTTTGTGCTAAGGATACTATCAAGAAAGTGAAAAAGCAGCCTACAGTATGGGAGACAATATTTCCAAATCATATATCTGATAATGAGGGCCTAGTATTTAGAATACACTAGTATTAAGAACTCTTAAAACTACTCAACAACCAAAAGACAAGCAGACCAAATGGGCAAAAGACCTGAGTAGACATTTCTCCAAAGATATACAAATGGCCAACAAGAACATGAAAAGATGCTCAACATCATCAGTCATTAGCAAAATGCAAATCAAATTCACAATGGGATATTACTTCATACTCACTAGGATGGCTATAACCCAAAACAAACAAACAAACAAAAAGAACCAGAAAATGGCAAGTGTTGATGAGGACGTAGGGAAACTGGAACTTTTCAATATTTCTAGTGGAAATATAAAATGGTGCAGCTGCTGTGGAAAAGTTTGGTGGTTCCTCAAAAAGTTAAACATAGAATTACTATTATGACCCAGCAATTTCCACTCCTAGGTATATACACAAAATAAATGAAGCAGGTATTTGAGAAAAAACTTGTACACATATGCTTGTAGAAGCACTATTTACAATTGCCAAAAGGTGTAAACATCCCCAACTGATTAGTGGATAAAACATATGTGGTCTATCCATACAGTGGAATTATTATTCAAAGAAAAGAACACATGCTACAACATGAATGAACCTTGCAAATATTATGTTAAATGAAAGAAGCCAGACACAAAAAGTCACATATTGTGTGATTCCGTTTATATGAAATGTCCAGAATAGGCAAATCCATAGAGACAGAAAGTAGATTATTGTTTTCCAGTGAATGGGAGAGAGAAATGGGGAGTGACTGTTTATGGATACAGGGCTTCCTTGTGGGGTGATAAAAATGTTCTGGATTTAGATAGTGGTGATGGTTGCATAACACTGTGAATGTACTGAGAGTCACTGAATTATACACTTCGTAATGATTAATTTATGCTATATGAATTTTTTAAAAATATATTTTTATTGATTTCAGAGAGGAAGGGAGAGAGATAGAAACTTCAATGATGAGAGAGAAGCCTTGATTGGCTGCCTCTTGCATGCCCCCTACTGGGGATTGAGCCCGCAACCCTGGTATGTGCCCTTAACCAGAATCAAACCCGCGACCCTTCAGTCCACAGGTCGATGTTCTATCCACTGAGCCAAACCAGCTAGGGCTATGTTATGTGAATTTTAACTCAATAAAAGTAAATAACTCACACAGCTCACACTTGACAGATCCAAGGCCTTGCATCCAAGAACTGACTGCAAGTCCACACCCCACTCAATTATCACGTCTCCTTTACAAATTTAAGAAGCTCTGGACCACTTTTCCCTCCATCTACCACCATCCAGACAAAGTACCTAAGTATTTTGTGGTGGTGGTATTCCTACGATTGTCTAAGCACAAGAGTTTCTAAACAAAATATTTTCTTTCTTATCTTAGACTCCCAGCACAAACCTTTATAAACCAAGGTTTGCTATTCATGTCACAAAGTCATCTGTCATACAGAAGTTAACCACCTAACTGAAGAGCCAAAGGCAGCTATGAAGGCTAATCCCTCACAAGATGATACTCCTATTTGCAAAAAGAGTATAACAGTGGGGCTTATGCCCTCAACTAGTAAACACCATTCTTCACTAATAATCATTGGCATTGTGCAACCCCATGGTTTTTTGTTCTGCTGGTAGATCACAGCTCTTAGAAACATGAAGTGCAGCCCAGCCAGCGTGGCTCAGTGGTTGAGCGTCTACCTATGAACCAGGAGGTCACGGTTCAATTCCTGGTCAGGGTGCATGCCAAGTTGTGGGCTAGATCCCCAGTGTGGGGTGTACGGGAGGCAGCAGATCAATGATCCTCTATTATCACTATCATCATTGATGTTTCTCTCTCTTTCTGCCTCTCCCTTCCTCTCTGAATATATATATATATAAAAAAATATAAAGTGCAAAACTGACCTTTAAGTCCTTCTTTGCCAGGTTAAGGTTGCCAAGGGGGCAGAAATGCATAAGAGACAGATAGGTAGTGGCCATCTGCATGACAACCCACTCTAGACAAGGTCTTCAAGGTAACTGCATTCACACAACCTTTTGAAAACCAGTTTGTTCACTGCTCTCTTCACCTTCTCTCTGAGCCCAACAAGGTCCTATTCCTCCAACTTCTATCTATACCCTTTAATCACCGTCAATGAAAACGTTTCAAAGTATGAGAAATTTTGCATGCAACTGGAAAACCAAGTTACAATATCGTTATTTGGGAAAAATACAGCTGCAAAAAACACTCCTGGAAATATGACAGCTAGATACATATTCTCCGACATAGCCAAGTATTCCATTTTCAATATGCCAACAATCTGGTCTTTGTTCATCAGTTCAATGAGAGGATGATGTCAGGGTCACTGGAGCCCAGATCACTGCTGGCCTTTAGGAGCATTATGGCTTTCCAGATAAGAAAGAGACTAAGGGCCTAATTTCTAACATCTGAGTCTCAAGAGTTCTGGCAAAATATCTCCTTAGTGAAAAAACACAAAATCTCCAAAACAAATACAAACAAGACCCCTCTGAAATGAGGGGAGAGGTAATCACGCACCACTGAGTTACCTTCCTAAAAAGCTAGAAGTGTTTGGGTAACCAACACACTCTGAGCACCTATCACAGAGACAATATAAGACACCCGTCCTCTCACTACTCCTCTTTTCAGATAAACTTCTCAAAAGATTTTCCCAACATTTTCCATTTCCATTTCCTTACTTCTTACCCATCTCAATTTGTTTTCTGCCTCTTCCCATCTAAAATGGTTCCTGCTGAGGTCAAAGACTTCATCTTGCTAAATCCAACAGATCATTTTCAGTCTTCAAGCATGTCACGAACGGACCACGAGTTTGACATGCTTGGTCTACATCTTTACTTAACTCCTATCTTTTTTGAAATATTCTTTTCTTGCCTTTTATGACACATCTTTAAATGTGTTTTTTTTTTAAAAATTGATTTCAGAGAGAGAAAGGGAGAGGGAGAGAGAGATAGAAACATCAATGATGAGGAAGAATCATCAATGGGCCATCTCCTGCACACCTCCCTGCCAGGGATCAAGCCCAAAACCCAGACATGTGCCTTGACTGGGAATCAACCTGTGACCTTCTGGTTCATGGGTCGACGCTCAACCATTGAGCAACACTGGCCAGGTTTATGACACATCTTAAACTGGAATTAGATTCTAAACTTTAGATCTAACGTAAACACCTAAGAAAAAAATGAAGTATAGCTTACTCTTGAAAATCCTTTAAATGGCTCATGAAGTAAAGCATGCCTGTTTTTGTGTGTGCATAACATCACATAGTAAATGAACAGCATATCCTATCTAATAAAGAGGTAATATGCAAATTGACCATCACTCCAACACACAAGATGGCTGCCCCCATGTGGACACAAGATAGCTGGCAGGGGAGGGCAGTTGGGAGAGACCAGGCCTGCAAAAGAAGCCAGACAGATTTTTTTTTTCCTGTCAAAACTTTTATTGTTGACATTTGAAAAACAAGTTACTTAAAATACAACTAATGAACAGTACGTTGTTTGCCAATTTTTTATGGTTAGACTACAAACTAATATTTCAACTGTCCAAAAGATCAAATAAATATGTAAGATATCAAATCAGACACATCTTTATTTTGCAGGATAATCCTCTTCCATACCACCACATCACGATTACAGGTTTTGTTGTGTTAAAAATAAAATGTTCGGTAGGAATGGGGTTTTTATTTGCTGTTTATTACAAACCAGTTTCCTCTCTCATAGAATAGCTGCTATCTAAGACCATGACTCTTACTTTCAAATAAAAATAGAATACTGAATTTTGAATCCAAATAGTAAAGGCTCCTAAGTGTGGTTTTTATAGGCCACTGCTTATAGGTAGGGCAATTGGGAGAGACCAGGCTTGCAATGGAAGGCAGTTGGGGAGAACCAGGCCTGCAGGGGGGTCAATTAGGAGTACCACTATCTTTGTTAATCTGGCAGGGGAGCTGTTAGGCGTTGATCAAGCTGGCAGGGGAGTGGTTAGGGGGTGATCAGGCAGGCAGGCAAGCAAGTGGTTGGGAGCCAGCAGTCCTGGATTGTGAGAGGGATGTCCGACTGCCCATTTAGGCCCAATCCTAAATGGGCAGTCAGACATCCCTTGAGGGGTCCCAGATTGGAGAGTGTGCAGGCTGG
>NW_005356674.1:3151964-3157128 GCF_000412655.1 Myotis brandtii
ACTCTAATATTATATGCAAAACAAATAGTAATTATAGATGCAAACTGAAACTTCACCCTTTCTCATCTAATTAAAAACACCTTTAAGTGTAGTGGGTTAAGTTTGCATGTCTTAACTGCAAGCAAGGGACTGTTCCATTCCATTGTACCTCTCTGGCCACTTATCCCTTTCCTGGGTCTGCTACACTCCTTTGAAATCCTGAGCCCACTTCTCTTCTTAATCTCTATCAATGGTTCTCAATTTCCAGTGCTCAGTGGAATTGCCTGACGAGCCTTAAAAAATCCAAGGCTATAATTTGGACCAAGTAAACAGAAATACTATTTTTTAATCATTCAGTGTTTCCAATGTGCAGCCAAGATGAGAATCACTGTTCTACACTCTTTTCCTAGAGCAGGGACCACACACTTAAATGCCTTCAGGGTCTGAGAATTAAATGAGCAAAGCAGGCCAAGCATAAGTTTTAGGAGTGGTGGGCTCTTTGCTGAACTAGAAAGCAACTGGAATCAGCTGTGACTTAGCGCCAATCAATTGTTGCCAGATGGGAAAGCTGGCTCAGTAGAGCCACATCTTCTCATTTATAAAGAAAAATCCCAAATCTGGATTTTTATGGGAAATCTTCAGATTTTAAATTACTGGCAAAGAGTGTCGGCCCATGCACCAAAGGATCTCAGGTTCCTAGTCAAGGGCATGTGCCTGGTTTGCTAGTTTGATTCCTGGCCCCAGTCGGGACGCATTGGGGAGCCAATCAATTGATGTCTGTCAGTCTCTCTCTCCTTCCCTCCCTCCCTTCCATTCTCCCTAAAAAAAAAACACCCAAACACAAAAAAAACACAAAACAAACAAAAATATGGAAAATAATATCCTCGGGTGAGTATTAACAAAAAACCAACAAAATATTGGCAACTAACTCAAAATTAAACAACAAAAACCATTGTATTGGAAAAACAAAACACATCTGTAAGCCTGATTTAGCTGTGGGCTACAGGTTTGCAACCCATTGCCCTTGATAATTCCATCCACACCTTTCAATTTACACCTAAAAAACTTGTGTCCCCAGTTCAGTCCACTCCTCTGGGCTATCGATCTGAATTATCAAATGCTTATATGACATTTCCACTTGAGGGGCTCACCAGTCCCAAAGTGAAATCTGATTTAAACCCACCTTAACACTACTTATCCTTCCAGTGTTCTTTGTCTCAGGCAACAACTCCTCCACCATTCTCCTGGTTGGGCAAGCCTGACTCAGGGAGTCATCCTCACACTTTATTTCTCCCTCCCATGGCTTGTGCCATATCAGTAATCAAATCCTATCAATTATGCCTAAATATATCTCCTGTATTCATCTACTTCTCTCCATCTCCTCTGCTATCATCATAATCCCAGCTACCATCTTTTCTCTCCTACTTTTCCACAGTGTATTTGTTGGCTCAGGCTGCTGTAACAAAATACCATAGATTGGGTAGTTTATACAACATAAATTTATAGAATTTCCAGATCAACGTCCAGCAGGGTCAGTTTCTAGTGAGGAGTCTCTTCTTGGCCTCTCACTGTGTACTCACACGGCCTTTTCTCCTTACTCTTCTTATAAAGCCACCAATTTTATCAGGTTAGGGTCTTGTTCTGATGACCTCATTTAATCTTAATTACCTCTTAAAGACTATCTTCAAATATAGTCCATTGGGGATTAGGGCTTCAAAATATTAATTTTGGGGGAACACAATTTATTCTATAGCACACAATTTAATTAGGGTCAGTTGTCTCCCACATTCACTCATTTCCTTCTAAACCCCTTTTTCCAATTTGACCAGAGTGATCTTTTACAAACACAAATATTTACAACTGTGTGTGTGTGTATACATTTGACTCAACAATTCCACTTCTAGGAATCTATCTTACAAATATATTCACACACAGAAACTGGTATAAGCATAGTACTGTTTGTTATGGTAAATTATTGGAAACAATTTAAATGTCCATCAAAGAGTGGTTAAATAACCTGTGGTATATCCATGCAATGGAATATTACAGTCATTCAAAAGAATAAGGAGACTATATATTGAAATGGAAAGATTTCTAAGACATTGTTCAGAGAACAGAATAATGTTAGTATGCTACCATTTTGGTAAACAACAGGAGGAAAGAAGAATATGCATTTGCTTGAATGCCATTTGTTTAGATATATGCCTCCTAAATATATATCCTATGTCCATCTTCTTACCCTCTCCTCTGCTACAACCTGAGTCCCAGCTGTTTGTTACAGTAAGTTATTGGAAACTAGTAGCAGTGGTTACCGCTTTGGAAGGTGTGGGGAAAATGGCAATTAGGGAAGGAGTAGTCCCACGGCAGACATTCTGATTGGAGAATGGCCCAGCGCTAGTTTAAGTTCTTCTTGTGGTTCTAATGAGCAGACTGAACTGAGAACTGTGCTTGAGGTAGCCTTCACTTACTTTCCCCAGCTTCATTTTATATCATCCTGCTCCTATCACTCTCTATGCTCCAGCCACACTGGCCTCGGAATTCCCAGAAAGGTCCCGTTGATTCTGTGGGAATGTGGTCCCTCTAAGCTTCACCTTATAACTTCTATTTATCCTTCAGAGTACAACTCATCTTAAAGTTTGTTTCCAAAGAAAAATTTCCTAGTTTCCAAACTAGGTCAGGACCCCTGTTTTATGTACTCAACGCACCCTGTACTTCTCCCAGAATTTATCACAATTGTAATGAGGTAACTATCATTAGACATACATGCATCTGTCACTTTTTAGATTGCAATGTCCAGGAGAGCAAAGACCACATCAGTTTTTTTTTGGTTTGTTTTTGTTTTTTACCTAAATAGTGTCTGGCTGGCAAAAAAGGCCCTTCCTCAGGCATTTGTTAAATACATGAGTAAGACTGCTCCTTCCCTCAAGCTTAGCATAGTAGATAAAATCAACACATAAGCAAATGAGGACAATGTAGTGTCACTGGTGTTAAGGTTGCAGTCTGTTTAGAACAGTGGTTCTCTGGTGGACATAATATGGGCTTTCCCAGGGGACTCCTGGCAATGTTTGGAGGCATTTTTAACTGTCACAACTAGGGGGGTGAGAGGCAATACTGGTTTCCATTAAGTAGAGGTCAGGAATGCTTCTAAACATCCTATAATGCACAGGATAACCCCCCACAACAAAGAACTATCTGGTCCAAATGTCAATAGTCCCAGGGAAAAAAACCCCTTTCATTTAGAGAGAGAATGATAATGCCCCAAAGGGCTATCAATTCTACTCTAGGTGGTGGAGTTTATTTTTAGGAGGGGGGGAGGAGGACATATGTCAAGAAATTTTAGAGGGAAAATATACATAATTGAAGGGGCGAGGGCTGCGCCCTCCATCTTACCCTGTGTCCCCATGTGCTCAGGGAGGCACCTTCTTCCCGGAAGCCCAGGCCTCTGCTGGCCATGCCCGGGATTTTAAACTAACCAATGACAATCAAGGAACGTGTGCGCGCCATAGTGATGACCACATCCTGTGTAGCTCGACACCGACTTGCGCCTGGCCAATCGGCGGGGCCCACACTCCCCTCTCCCGCCCTTACTCCAACCCCCTATAAAACCCGTGGTCCCATCAGGATTCTCTCTCTCTGCTTCCTGCTGCTGTGTCGGCAAGGTGGGGGAGCCGAGCTAGCTCGAATAAAGACTCTTATGCTTTTGCATCGGACCTGGCTGGCTCCCTGATGTGGTTTCTTGGGGATCCTGAAATCTGGGCATAACAATAATATTATCTGCATATTGAAAGGTGGTGGGGGCCATGTCCCTGGAGATTGTTTGCAAGAGAAAATGAGGAGCCTCTGAAGAGTTCAAAAGCAGCGTATAGCTTGAACAGGTGCCTCTTTAGTACCCCACACCCCCAAATTACTCATCAACTTTATTCCCTTGTTGAAACAAAAGTTTCATTCTCTTAGGGCAGCTGGTTTCAGCTAAACATTAAGGCCATATTAATTCATCCCAGGATAAAAGTCTGATAGCCCCTGCACACTCCAGAATGTCAAGCTGCATTTAAAAAATATGCAAATACTTATGAATACTCAGGTTGTTAATGGATAAAGCTATTTTTGAACCCAAAAACCAGGTTAGTCCTGGTAAAATTTTCTGTTTTTAAAAGACGGAACTTTTGTTTCCCCTGCCCTCACTTTCTGAGCTCCCAGATTTATTAAAAAGATCCAAGTTTTCCCCCCACAAGTATCTCATGTTATAAGTTAATTCTCTGCCAGAGAGGATAGGAGAGCCATTTGGATACAATAAATGTGAATGAGCTGTATGTATAAATTAGGAAGGGTCACTCTACAGGTTTTTAAAAGGCTTTCACTGACAGTCATGGATACTACTGAAAGGAAAGAAAAAGAGATTCTTTTAATGGCATCATCAAGGAAGAAAAGAGTTTTACTACAACACAAGCCTGCTGCTTACTGTGCTGGATGCACATGCTTCTGACCTAGTATGGCAATTCTCAGGGTCTCAGCACTGGGTGCTCTGTTTACAAGAAACTGAGGACTGAAACTAATGAAGAACAAAGGAAAAAATGCCTGGCACCAAATTTGCAGGGGGGGGGGGGGGCTGGTTTGTACACGAATGATTTGGGGAGGAACACTTCCTCGGTTTCGGACGGCACCACAAATCACGTTTTTGCTTACGTGTTAAGAATTTTTATTTCGTGCTTGTCAGGCCGTTTCCTAATAAGAAAATACCTTATAATTTACAAACAGCCATTTAGACTCCCTTACATTTGCTGACCACTAAGGCGGGATAACGTTTCCTTAAGCTCTTCCAGAGTCGGAGGCTGGGGAACAGTAATGTGAGCATAACCGAGTTCAGATGCAACATCAACCGCGAGCGCGGCCAGCTGGTTTCCATCGAGCGGTCCCCCCGGAGCAAGCCCCTCGGAGGCGGCGGCGGCCCGAGGCCCCGAGCTGGTGACACATCCTTCTTTGGCCAAGTCGGGCCAAGGTTGGGCAGGGGGCGGGGAAGGAAAATACAGCCTCGGCGCCTAACGACGTGACTCTCAGTTCTTCCAAAACGTTGGCACGGGTTTCTCTGCCAAGCTTTCCGGTGAACGAGGTCCCGAGGGCTGCGCGGGCGGACTGGCCTAGGAGCCCGGCAAGTGGGAGGGAACAGGCAGCCCCCCGCCTTCCCTCC
>NW_005356674.1:3157856-3158916 GCF_000412655.1 Myotis brandtii
CCGCAGCCGCAGCTGCGGGTGCAGTCCCCTGTTGAGCGGCTCCGCAGGGACGGCTATTAGGAGTATTTGCTATTATTTGGAGATGCGAGTCTCTCGCATTTGCTATTATTCTGATGGTTATTATCATTATTGTTATCGTCATTGGTTGTTTGGCCCTCCTCCAGCAGACTAGATGGTTCCTTTGAGGCCGGAGGCAACGGGAAGGGTAGCCCTGCCGCTGACTGGGTGGGTAATCCGGGTCACTCCGACCCTCACTGTGGCCCGCACTTGCGCCAGTTTTCTTTGTGAAGTAGTGAACCAGTTGGAAGAGATACTTATTTTTAACTGTTATATTGTTCGATATGACACAAATACAGAAAGCCATATAAAACCAATGCACAACTTAATCAATTATTGAGACATACCCCCTTCCCAATTAACACCGAGTAAAATGGTCTGATTGAAAAGACAAAACAAACAAACAAAAAACCCTCCTCAAAAGCCAGGAAGACACAGCCTGGGTAGGGCCTCCTAAAATTGTCCTCCTGCCTAACCGGTTTGGCTCAGTGGATAGAGCTTCGCCTGCGGACTGAAAGGTCCCAGGTTCAATTCCGGTCAAGGGCATGTACTTTGGTTGCCGGCACAACCCCGGTAGGAGGTGTGCAGGAGGCAGCTGATCAATGTTTCTAACTCTCTATCCCTCTCACTTCCTCTCTGTAAAGAAAAATCAATAAAATATATTTAAAAAAAATAAAATTGTCCTCCTCCTAATGGTCACAGGAACGCAAAGACCACCTGTCCACAATTATGTGCTCTTCAGGAACACATTGGTAAAATGGAAATTTTCCCAGAGTTAGGAACCTCCAATTAAGAATTTGTAAAATTCTCAATTAAAAAGATAAATAATCTATATAATCCTATATAATAAAAGGATAATATGCAAATCCACCAAATGGCTGAATGACCTGTAGGCCCGGGTTGGGGCCCACAAGCAGGCCCATGCCAGCAGGCAGAGGGAGGGGACTGATGATGGGGGCAGCGGAGGGGTGATGGAGGTGGCAGGGCTGGGCCAGCCAGCCAG
>NW_005356674.1:3158956-3194931 GCF_000412655.1 Myotis brandtii
GCCCCCAGTGCATGAATTTCGTGCACCCGGCCTCTAGTAAATATATATGCATGTAAATAACTTAATAAGTTAATCAATCATGAGACTGAACAGCATGAGTAAGGAGCACCTAGTGGTGGGGGATGGGAAAAGAGCCAAGGAGTAGATGGCCTGTGAAGATTGGTTCTGGGCACCTGGACTATCCTTACTGTGTCACTAGCAACTAGCACAAAGTAGGTGCTGTGTGTGTATTTATAGTGAAGGGAAGAAGATATATATATATATCTATCTACAAAACAGGTTTTGCCTGCTGAACAATTTCATCCAAGGTCAATTCTTCTAATAGCTAAAATGATGAGTTCTGTGAGATGACTTGATGCTTTGGAAAGAGGCCATTGTACCTTAAACTTTATACTGCTTTCCAGTTTTAAAAAAGCCCTTTCAAATGCATTATGGTATCTTCTTTGAGACTGCCAACAAAAGTTTGTTGCCACCAATCTAATGCCAACAAGAGTCCCCCAATCTAGGGTGCAGTAAAAGAAGAAATTGTATTCAAGTAAAATGCCTGCAAATGGGACAGAGCAGCCTCTGGTGGAAACCCTGAGACAAAGGGAAGGCTGACTTTTATAGACAAAGCACCCGCCCTGGTCCCTGATTGGTCTATTTTTATGCAAATGAAGAATCCACACTTTTGCAGTTTGATTGGTCCAAATAGCATTATCCTGATTGGTAGCAATGGAGCTGCTGGGATTAGTCAGTAAAGATGCAAATGAGAATATAGTTTCCAAGCTCTGATTGATTGAGGCAAGTCTCAGCCCATTGACTGAGAGACGATTTTAGGAACTCTTTTATAGAGATTTGCTCAGCAGCAACTCAATGCAGGAGGCTTGGCAGCTCCGTCTGTGACTTTTCCCTGATATACAGTGTACATGAGAGGCCTCCGTCAGCAATGGCTGCCAGACTCTGGTTATGATTTGAGGCCCAATTAACCAGGAAAAATCCTCTTTGGCAGATATATTCTTTCTCGGGGTTCACAAGATTTAGAGCCATCTCATGAGAAAGGCGGGGCAGGACAGAAGAACTTTCCAAAGGTCACAGGGCAATGCTTACTCGAGAAATACATAGTTAACTATAAAGCAATTCAGTACTGCTGACCCGGCCAATCCCTGCTGGATTCCTGGTTTGTCTTGACAGTTTTACTGCCTGAGTTTTTACATTAGGACTTCTTAGGCTCCTTTGGAATACATTTCTATAAAGGACACAAGACCTAACTGGAAATTTGATTCGATGCGATGGAGTCAGCCTCTTTATCAGGAGCACATTGGTGAATTGTAGCTAGAGAGCTACCAGTTTGCCATCATGTATTGAGACCTTGGCTCTCTGGTTGGTGGTGGAAATACAAAGAGCAGAAAATGAGTGAGACACAATCTTTGCTCTCAAGAGTCTAAGCCAAATTAGGGAGAAAAATTGTCAATAAATGAAATTTTAATTTGTTTGAACGGTAGGAGAACGAGCACGATTAGGTGTAGGGAGAAAGTAGGGTAATTCTTCTCAGAAAAGAACAAAGGATTTTTTTTAAATTATGGAAAAATGTCAAGTATTGCAAAAGTAGAGAGAATAATATAATAAATTACTATGTGCTCATTATTCAATTTCAACAATTATCACCTTATGGCAAATTTGTTCCATCTGTACCTCACCTTCTGGATTATTTTGAAGCAAACTACAAGCAGCATATTATTTCACCCATAAATATGTATCTCTAAACAATATGGTCTACTTTTTAAAACACCCACAAAATCACTAAAATGGCTTTAAAAATTAACAATTTTAAAATATCTAGTTAGTGTTGAAATTTTCCCAATTTTTTCATAAATGTTTTATATAGTTTATTTTCACATCAGGACCCAAACAAGGTCCTCACATTGCATTTGGTTAAAATCTGTAAAACCCTTTTCTTTCCTTGTACTTTATAAGTTGAAGAAATTGATTGCTTGTCCTGTAAAGCTTCTCGCATTCTGCATTTTGCTGATTGCATCCCTGAGATGTTGTTTAACATATTCTTCTACCTTTATATTCCTTATAAAGTGACATTAGAACTAGAAACTATCAGATTTGGGACAATGCAATCCATAGTAAAAAGAAAAGTCAATCAATCTAAAACAAAACTGTTACATAAGTTAGAATTAGCAGACAGGGACATTAAAACAGTTACTGTAACTCTATTCTAACCATTCACAAAGTTAAGCAGAGACATGGGTGATATAAAAAAGACCCAAATTGTATTTCTAGAGTGGAAGATTACAATGTTCAAATATAGTGTTGGTAGTATTAATGGCAAATTTGACATTGCCAAAGAAAAGATTAGTAAAGTTAAACTCACACCAATAGAAAGTAACCGAAATAAAGAATACATAGGGAAAAAAAAGATTTAAAAAATGAGAAGAGCATGAATGACCTGTGGGACAATTGCCCCCAAAAAATGTATACACACTTTAACAGCTGATAGCACAGTTTTGAAAATGAAACGTATTTTAATAATCACTGCCTTTATAGTCATTCAAAGTGTGTACATACATTTTTTTTGGAACACCCTATATCTGTGTAAATGAACTCTCCAAAGGAAAGAGATGGGGACAAAAAACATTTTGATAAATAATGTGACCTTCCTTTCTTCCATCCTTCTGAAACAGCTTAATTAAGACATAATTCACATACTATATAATTCTCCTATTTAAAATGCAAAATTCAATGGTTTTTATATATTCACAGAGCTGTGCAATCATAATCAAAATTCCCTTGAGTTTCTCCTTTGTAGACAATCCCTTCTCCTTCTTTCCCAGTCCCAGCTCCTGGGAACCTATGATCTCTGTATAATTCTCTGGAGATTCATCCAAGTTGTTGCATGTATCATTAGTTTGTTCCTCTTTATTGCTGAATAATATCCCATGGTATGAATGTACCACAATTTATTTGACTATTTATCTGTTGAAGAACACTGGGTTGTTTACAGTTTGGAGCTATTATGAAAAAAAACTATTAGGAACTTCATGTACAGGTTTTTGAGTGAACATGTCTTCATTTTTTTGTGTGTAGTGATAGGTCATTGTGCTTAAAATTTTATTTCCCTAATGGATAATGACATTGAACATCTTTTCATGTGCTTATTTGCCATCTGTTTATCCTTTTTGGTGAAATGTCGGTTTATGTCTTTAGCCCATTTTTAATTAGATTATTTTTCATTGTTGAGTTTGCGATTTCTTTATACATAGATACTAGTCCTTTGTTGGTTATGTGGTTTGAAAATATTTTCTCCCAGTCTGTAGTAGCTTGTCTTTTTTTCTCTTAATAGAGGGTTTTGTTTTTTGTTTATTTTCAGAGTAAAATTTTCTAAATTTGATGAGATCCAATTTATAAATTTTTCCTTTTATGGATTATGCTTTTGGTGTTAAATCTAAGAATTATTTGCCTAGTCCTAGATCCTGAAGATTTTCTACTATGTTGTTTTTCCTAAGTTTTATAGCTTTATATTTTATATCACATCCATGATTCATTTTTGAGTTAATTTTTTTAAAACAGGATATTGTTGTTATTTTATTTTTTGCTTATGGATGTCCCATTGTTATAGCACCATTTATTGAAATATATTTAAATAAATGTTATTCAAGATGTTAATAATGAAGGAAACTTGGTGCAGGGTATATGAGAATTCTTTGTACTATTTGCTTAATTTTTCTGTAAATCAAAAACTGTTCTAAAAAATGAAGTCTGCTTAAAAATATCAGTTGGGTATATTTTTATGGCTCTATTTCTAGGTTCTCCTTCTGTTCCATTGATCTATTTGGCTGTCCCTCTGTCAATAACACAGTTTTGATTACTGTTTGGTATTGTCATAGGGACAGCTTTCTAGTAGGCCTTAATAATTGGGTGGGGTTTTTTTTTTATCATTTTTAATTGTTTTCTTATTATTGAATTTTGAGAAAGTGCCAGTACACTAGAGAGAAATCCACTGGCTGCAAGTACTGAGTGTATCTTGGAACCAGTTGGTACGTTTTACAGAAGGAATGGAGAAAGCTGGTCTAATGGAGCGGTTCTCAACCTGTGGGTCGCGACCCCTTTGGCGGTCGAACGACCCTTTCACAAGGGTCGCCTAAGACCATCCTGCATATCAGATATTTGCATTACGATTCATAACAGTAGCAAAATTACAGTTATGAAGTAGCAACGAAAATAATTTTATGGTTGGGGGCCACAACATGAGGAACTGTTTTAAAGGCCCAGAAGGTTGAGAACCACTGGAATGATTTGGTTAAGTGAAAGTTGCCTATAAAAGCTTCTATTATTATATCCCAAGAAACCAGAAACACCAATCAGAAAGGATATATGCACCCCTATGTTCATAGCAGCACAATTTACCATAGCTAAGATTTGGAAACAGCTTAAGTACCCATCAGCAGATGAGTGGATTAGAAAACTGTGGTACATCTACACAATGGAATACTATGCCGCTGTAAAAAAAGAAGGAACTCTTACCATTTGCAACAGCATGGATGGAACTGGAGAGCATTATGCTAAGCAAAATACACCAGTCAGAGAAAGATAAATATCACATGATCTCACTCATATGTGGGATATAATGATCAACATAATTTGATGAACAAGAATAGATCCAGAGACAAATGGTAGGGGAGTGGGGGTTAGAGGGCAACCAAAGGACTTGTATGCATGCGTATTAGCATAACCAATGGACACAGACACTGGGGCAGCGGGGGCTTGCCCAGGGTGGGAATGCTGGAGGGTGGGGAGGTCAATTGGGGTAAAAGAAGACATATGTAAAATTTTAGACAATAAAAGAAAAAAAAAAACTTCTATTATTTTTGTTTCTAGTTTCCTTCCCAGGGTTGAAAGGACACTTATCCAGCTGAATTAACATGAGTTATTTGGTGAAGTTGTGGGACTGCAATATATTTACAGACTTGGGTTACCTGTTGGAGGTTAGGGTAACCCAGATCCACTGGACACTGAATCTAGATATATTCTAGATATATTCCTCCTGACAAACTAGATCCCTACTTATATAGTTTGGCTTTTAAAAATGAGAATTCCTAAGGCCATGCCTTTCAGCTAGAAATTAACGTGTTTCATAATCTAGTGAATTGCATAGTCCATAGACATACCTGAAATTATATCTTTACCCTCTCCGCCTTTATCCCCCCAAAACCTTTTTAAAATGCTTTTTGATTTGCGTTGATGGGATTCTGTACTCCCCCAACTTGTCTCCAGTTGACTAATTAAAAGGTTTTAACCCTTCCTCCAACCCAGACCCCTTTGGCAGTCTGATGAAGCCTATAGATCTCTTCTTGGAATAATGTTCTAAAGTCTATTTCATAAAATACATAACATCACAAAGGAAGCCAATTATTGAAATACAGTTATCAAAATATTAAAACAACTTGTAGTATATTTATATATACTTCTTTATAAACAGATTAAGTATCAAGATCTAGTGACAAATTTAATTGCTATCATAATTTAAAAGTAATGATGAGCAAAAACGATACTTCAAGGTATTTGCAACAACCATAAAGTTAATTGAAAACATCTGTGAATTCTATCGATGACAAAGTCCTTGGTACTAATATTGCTGTGGTATATTGCCTCCACTTATAATAGAAGGAAGTGCTAGATTTTCAGTTACAGGTTAGCGAAAATAAGGATGTGATTTTTTCTTTTTCCATCTGAGTTCATGGCTTAATGGAATCCCATATCTGTTCTGTGAGATTTTCACCCTTTTTACATTTTACCTTTTTTAAAAAAAATCCTCACCCGAGGATATGTTTTTATTGATTTTAGAGAAAGAGATAGAGAAAGAGGAAGGGAAAGAGAAATAAATATCGATCCTCATGTACACATCCCAGGGATCGAACCCACAATGTAGGTAGGTATGTGCACTTACCAGAAATCGAACCCACAACCTTTTGGTGGACAGGACGACGCTCCAATGAACTGAGCCACCCAACGAGGGCCCACATTTTACTTTTTTTTTTTTTTTAATCCTCACCTGAGGATATTTTTCCATTGATTTTTTAGAGAGAGTGGAAGAGAGGGAAAAACAGAGAGAAATATTGATGTGAGACAGACACATTGATTGGTTGCCTTCTGCACGCACCCAACCAGGGCCTGGGCTGGGAAGGAGCCTGCAACCAAGGTACTTGGTCTTGACCAGAATCAAACTGAACTCGGGACACTGAGGTTCGCAGGCCAACCCCCTATCCACGGAGCCAAACCGGCTAGGGCCCACATTTTACATTTTTAAAAAATATATATATTTTATTGATTTTTTACAGAGAAGAAGGGAGAGGGATAGAGAGCTAGAAACATCGATGAGAGAGAAACATCGATCAGCTGCCTCCTGCACACTCCCCACTGGGTATGTGCCCGCAACCAAGGACATGCCCTTGTCCGGAATCGGACCTGGGACCCTTGAGTCCGCAGGCCGATGCTCTATCCACGGAGCCAAACTGGTTAGGGCCACATTTTACATTTTTAATTGTCTCATCTATTACCATGTTCTGTTCATGTTTATTAACCCCTCTGAGGCAAGTTTTAAAAGGAGACTAAAGGGTGTGAGGGGTATCCGCAAATGCAGACTTGACTCCTGAAAACTGCTGCCTGTCACTGCCTCCCATCCTTCTCTTACTCCTACACTCAAATTTCTGCCTCCCTGGCCCAGCCAGCTGTTGCAGGCAACTCCCCAACCATGAAAACCAGCCCTAGTCACAGGGCTTGGACTCTGTGTTGGTTTCTCTTTGTTTTGTTTATTTATCTGCAAGACCTATCCTCAGCTAGTTGTTTTCTCCTTATGATCCTGAAGCTTGTTGTGTTGGCAAAGTGTTTTGCTTTAGACATCCTGAATCTGGGCAGGCCCTTTGGAATGTGTGAGAATTCAAATGGTTTTCCAGTTCCAACCTCTATAGATCCGAGAATGCAAACTAGAACCACACATTTAAATCTTACCAATAAAGCAGAATATTGACTTTGCTATGGGAAATGAGTACTCAAGGAAATAAGCAACATATTGCCAGCATTGTGAAACTAAACAATGAAGTCAATCATTTTATTAAAACGGGGACATTTCTTTAGCCTCTGCAACATTTTTGCCTCTTCAGTTTCAATGCCTGGAGACAGGCCGTACAGTGGGACTCTCAGTGGTGAGAACAAGATGTGTTTTCTGCCTTTGGTGACACTGCTGTTTCTAAAGTGCTTTTCCTGCTGTGGGACTCTTGTTGATTTCTGCCCTAGAGGTCAAGGGCAGAGATGTTCCAGTTCTCTTGAGGAGTTCCCTGGGGACTGGGAGTGGACTGGATTCTGGCCAGGGTCATTTATTCTTGAAGAAATTAGAAACCAGTGCAATATTGCTCTGCTTATGCAGAAGGAGTAAGAAGCAAACCAGTATGTGACAGGGCAAGGAGGTTTATCTCCATATAGACAAACTTTTATTTTTATGGGACTGTAGAGGTGATAAAAATGAAGGCCAGGAGAGCAGAAATGGCTGGTATATAAAATGAAAGAGAGAGAGGGGGAGAGACTGATAAAGCAAGTGTCTAAGCAGCAGAAGTTATTTTCCTGTAGAGTAAGGATTCTTTCTCTTATTCTCTCTCACAGTTCTTTTTTTTTTTTAATTAAGAAATTTTAGCATATATAAAGATACAGAAAATAGAGTTAATTATATAATAAACATCCATGTAAAGACCACCCAGATGAGACAAACATTACAGACAAACATTACAGAGGGAGAGGGAAGCTCTGATGAGTCAATGAAGGTGCCCCAAACAGAAAAGGTCCGTTAATCATCTTCCTGGCTCAGAGAATGTGAAGCCACCAGCCTGGTAAGAACTGGTGTATCTTCTTCTCTCCTTGCCGCCAATCCCCTACCATTTTGGGGGGAGAAAATCCAGCAGGTATTAAGTGGGCTAGGAAGACAGGCAGGGATAGCAGAGAGCAGAAGGCCCTCTTTCCCTTTTCTATTGCAAACAGCCAGGCCTTGGCTGATGAAGGAGGAAAGTTTTATCACTAAGTGAGCTTGTGAATTTTCATTATTGCAGGGGATTCTGCATTCTAATTGCTAAACTGAGACTGTGTTTGTGACTTAAAATGCCTGTGGGATTTGTCCACTATTTAAGAGAGAACAGAGAAACCATGGGACTCACAGAGTTTTTTTTGTTGTTGTTCAGGAGCAGGGAAGGTGTCTTCCACTGAATAAATATGTTTAAAGGAAACAGTGGGAGACCAAGCCAAGTTGAGGTTGATTGCCAGGAGTCATGCTTATTCCACATACCACATGGAAAACATTTAGCCGAATCTAAGATGTCATCGAGCTAAGGCAAATTATAATTTTAGATGCTGCCAAGAAAGAAAAAAAATTACTACCTATGACACATCAAAATTAAGGCAAAAATTTGTGATGAACAAACCACTAAATTTTAAATAAAGACAAGGTCAGTATTGCTGATTTTTCCTTTTGCCTCTGGGTTTAGCATGTCTCACTATGGCATTGTCACTAATATTTATTTACACTTTCGATATTTTGTTCATCATGGCTTTTTTTGGCATCAATTTTGGTTTTGAAAAATATTCATTAAATACATATATCTTGATTTTCGAGGTTTTTCTGATAAAGCAAAATTTTTCTTTTTTTTAAATTAAATCTTTATTGTTCAGATTACATTTGTTCCTCTTTTTTTTTCCCCCATAACTCCCCTCCTCCCAGTTCCCGCCCCACCCTCCGCCCTCACTCCCCACCCACTGTCCTCATCCATAGGTGCACGATTTTTGTCCAGTTTCTTCCCGCATCTCCCATTCCCCTTTCCCCCCCAAGAATAGTCAGTCCATTCCCTTTCTATGTCCCTGATTCATTATAATCACCAGTTCATTCTGTACATCAGATTATTTATTCACTTGGTTCTTAGATTCACTTGTTGATAGATGCATGTTTGTTGTTCACAATTTGTATCTTTACCTTTTTCTTCTTCCTCTTCTTAAAGGATACCTTTCAGCATTTCGTATAATACTGGTTTAGTGGTGATGAACTCCTTTAGCTTTTCCTTATCTGTGAAGCTCTTTATCTGACCTTCAATTCTGAATGATAGCTTTGCTGGATAAAGTATTCTTGGTTGTAGGTTCTTGGTATTCAGCACTTTGAATATTTCTTGCCATTCCCTTCTGGCCTGCCAAGTTTCTGTTGAGAAATCAGCTGACAGTCGTATGGGTATTCCCTTGTAGGTAATTGAGTCTCTTTCTCTTGCTGCTTTTAAGATTCTCTCTTTGTCTTTTGCTCTTGGCATTTTAATTATGATGTGTCTTGGTGTGGTCCTCTTTGGATTCCTTTTGTTTGGGGTTCTCTGCGCTTCTTGGACCTGTAAGTCCATTTCTTTCACCAGGTGGGGGAAGTTTTCTGCCATTATTTCTTCAAATAGGTTTTCAATATCTTGCTGTCTCTCATCTTCTGGCACCCCTATTATTCTGATGTTGGTACGCTTGAAGCTGTCCCAGAGGCTCCTTACACTATCTTCGTATTTTCGGATTCTTTTTTCATTTTGCTTTTCCGGTTGGGTGTTTTTTGCTTCTTCGCATTTCAAATCTTTGACTTGATTCTTGCGCTCCTCTGGTCTGCTATTGGGTGTCTGTATAATATTCTTTATTTCAGTCCGTGTATGCTTAATTTCTAGTTGGTTCTTTATCATAGCATCGAGGGTCTCATTAGTTTTCGTGACTCTCTCCTCAAGTTTATTGACAGCTTCTAGCACATTTTTGCAAGCCCTCAAAATTGCGATTTTTAGCTCTATATCCTCCATTTCTGTCATGTTTTTTTGTCTCCGCATTTTTTATGCTTTCTTGGTGCACCCCCTAGTGGTCTTTGTGCGCAGTCTTGTTCTAGTTGAGCCTTGATTGTTGTAGTTAATACTAGAGGGATTTGACCACCAGGCCGACTGGCTGTGTGAATCAGCTGTGTCTGCCGCGGAAAACTTCTGTCCTCTGGGGAGGTGCTAATCTAGCCTTTGCCTGAGGAGATCTGGCAAATGGCTCTGCGCAGGGCTTGGGCGGGGCGGGCTCAACAGGGCGGGCGGAGGGAGCCGTTATGGTGCCCTCAGTCCTGTTCCCAGAGGCTCTGCTTCTCAGAACCCCCGGAACCGCTGCAAACCTCGGAGGGAAAGCTGCCTTCCAACTGATGCCAGACACTCCCGCTTCTCCCGTTTGGGTCCGAGTCCCCAGCGATTCGCCCGTATCTGGAGCTCAGAGTCTGAGACTCCCCCCTGACCGAAAACGACAACCGCGCTCTCAGCCACCAGCCCGCTTTGCGCGCGCACCTCCGCACCTGAGTTTTTTCCACACTGCGCCTCCTCTGAGCCTCGGTGTGCTGTTATTTTTCCTTCTAGTTGAAGAGTCTCTCCTCAGCCAGCCTTCCTGTGGTTCTGGGTGATGTCCGTTCCGTCTTTTAGTTGTATTTTTGAAGTGGTTGTTTGCGGCACCAGTCTCCGGTGTTTACCTATGCTGCCATCTTGGTGGTCTCTCCAAAGCAAAATTTTTCATCTAAGGCAAGTACCTCACTCATCTCACCTGCCTCACCCAATTCCTCTGGGAGATAGTGATAGAAAAAAGGGGCGGGGAGAAAGAAACAAAAAAACCCCAACTAGATCCTTTTGTTTATTTTCTTGCCCATGTAATTGCAAATGGGAGAAATAGTTTCATAAATTTCCCAAGCAGGGATCTCTTTAAAGTTCTTTTTATAAACATTTTTTAATTTAATTTATTGGGGTGACATTGGTTAATATTATTATACAGGTTTCAGGTGTAAAATTCTATAATATATCATCTGTATATTGTATTGTGTGCTTACCACTCCAAGTCAAGTCTTCTTCCATTGGCTCTTATCCCCCATTTACCCTCTTCTGTCTCCCCCACGCCCCTTTCTTTCTGGTAATCACCATACTATTATCTGTGTCTATGAGTGTTTTATTTTTCTTTGCTTAATCCCTTTACTTTTTTCACCCAGCCCCCCAAACCCCCTCCCCTCTGTCAGCTGTCAGTCAGTTCTCTGTATCTATGAGTCTGTTTCTATATAGTTTGTTTATTTTGTTCATTAGATTCTTCATATAAGTATTTGCCTTTCTCTGACTGGCTTATTTCACTTAGCGAAATAGTCTTCAGGTCCATCCATGCTGTCACAAAAGGTAAGATTTCCTTCTTTTATACAGTTGAGTAGTATTCCATTATGTTAATGGAATACTCATTATTTATCCACTCATCTACTGATGGCCATTTGGGCTGTTTCCAAATCTTGGCTGTTGTAAATAACACAGCAATGAACATAAAAGAGCACTTATTCTTTTGAATCAGTGTTTTGGGTGTTTTCTGCTACCTTGTCTTCCAAATCACTGATTCTGTCTTCTGTTTCATCCAATTTAGTGTTTATTTCTTCTAGTGTATTCTTCATTTCAGGTATTGTATTTTTCATTTCTGAATGGTTCTTTTTTGTGGTTTCTACGTCCTTTTTTATGCTTGCTATCTCTTTATTGAAGTTCTCACTAAGTTACTTGGGCATTCTTTTAACCATCTTTTTGACTTCTATATCTGGTAAATTGCTTGCCTCTGTTTCATTTAGCTCTTTTTCTGGAGATTTCTACTGTTCTTGCACTTGGAGCATGTTTCCTTGTCTCCCCATTTTGGTTCTCTCTTTGTGTTTGTGTTGATGTAGAGGTAGATCTGCTATGACTCCCAGTCTTGGTAGGGTGGCCTTATGTAATAGGTATCCTTTGGGAACCAGTGGCACAGTCTCCTTGATCACCTGATCTGGGTGCTCCAGGAAGTTCCCTTATGTGGGTTATGTGGGCCTTCCTGTTGTAATTGAGTGTTGATTGCCATTGGTCTGTTTGTGTGTGGGGTCAATCCTCAGGCTGGCTGACTGTGACTTTTGACCTGTACCTTAGTGTATGAGCTGCTGAGCAGGTGCTGAGCACACAAAGCAGAATTTGCCTCACCAGGGTCTGGTGCCTGCCAAGATCTCCCTTTGGGTATGCCACTGTGAAGCTAAATCTTGCTCTGATGTTGTCTGAAGCTGACCACTGGGTGTGTTTGTTCTGGGACCTCTTGGGAGGGACTCTGGTGCAGGCCAATGCCAGGTGCTGCCTTTGACTGGCCCTGGCAACCTTTTGGAGCTACAAAGCAATCCAGTTTGTGGCTGTCTCTGCTCCTGCATGGAGAGGACCAAGCTGTGCACCAAGGCCAGCTTTTACCAATACTGAGCCCAGGGTTGGGTCAGTAAGAGTCCTGAGGCACCCTGAGATCTGCCTTCACCTGCCGTCACCTGCCGGCTACCTGTTAGGCTCAGTCACTGAAAGAACTTCTGGCAGGACTTGAGTTGCATGATGTAGATTTCAGTGAGTCACTAGGGAGGGGTGAGTGGTGTTCACCAGATTGATACAAGTTCAAATTCTGTGCCATTTCTGGGTCTGAGGCTACTCAGCAAATGTCAGGGGCATACCAAGTCTAGCTGCTACCCAGTGGGTGTTCACACAGCTTTGTGGTGGGGCAGGGTCTCAGGGAGGCATCAGGGTGAGGCCAGCAGGATTTATCAAGCCAAAATTTTGTTGTGTGAAGGGACAGCTCTGCATTGCTCAGGCATGTGAGGGGAAAATGGCTCCTGTCCTAGAGCCACACAACTCAGACTCTCCCAGATTCTGCCAAAAGCCCGATCTCAGCAGAGTAGGTCCACCAGGAGTTGGGAGGATGGGGCTAGTAGTAGCTCTCCTGTGAGGGGGAGGTGCTGGTCAGGCTGGGGGAAAGGTGGGAGGAGTTGCCCCCATCCCAGAGCCACACAACTGAGTCTGTCCCAGATTTTGCCCAGACCTTCACAGGGCGGAGCCACCATTAGTCAGGAGGGTGGGGCCACTGGGAACTCAGAGAGTGGGACTATCAGATCTCCTCTGAAGAAGGCGCCAGTCAGGTTCACGGGAAAGTGGGGGAATGGCCCCCACCACAAAGTCACACAACTCAGTCACTGACACCCTCTGAGTCTGCCCAGACCTCTACACCTTGGTCCCGGGCAGCTGACTCCTCAACAGGGTGCAAGCTCTACAGGGAGTGCAGAGGGTGGAGCTATGCATACCGCCCCCCCCTCCCCCCTTGTGCTATGGAGGGGAATGTTCCACCACCAGAGAAAATGGTGTGGGAGAGGGACTCAGCACAGGTATCCTGGCAACTGTCCTCTTAGTTCTCTCCCCAAGCCACAAACTCCAATCTCTCCCCATGTGAGTCTAGTCCTCACTAGTCTCCCTCTGCCAGAGCCTAGGGTGAGTGGCTACAGACAAGATTTTGTGTTGGCATTTGAAGAAGGCACTTGCATCTCTAGCAGACTCCTGTCTCTCTGAGACAGACAGAATCCCTGCTGATTTTCACAGCCAGATATTATGTGGGCCCCTCTTCCTGGCTCTGGTGCTCTGCACTTGGGATCCTAGCTTGGGGTTGAGACCTCACAATTCTCAGGAGGAACCTTTGCAGCCGAGATAGTCCTCCAGAATCTCAGCTGCTGGCCGTGGGAGTGGGACCAGCTCTTTTCCTGTTTCTGCCTTTCCTGCTTGTCTCCATGTGGCTTCTTCTGTAAATCCTTGGTTATAAGACTTCTCTTTAGCTAATCTTTAGTTGGTTATTCAGGTTGATTGCTGTGTATTTTAGTTGTAATCCCAGTTTGGTCCTGGGAGGAGGTGAGTGTAACATCTACCTACTCTACCGCTATCTTGAATCTCTGAATTTAAAGTTCTTATTATAAAATATGAGATGATCTAATGGATACCCCCATATAACACTGAAGAGGGGAGCTCTGATCTTTTTGAGAAGACTCCAATTTACTGTCTGGATGACAAACGTCCACAATAACCAGCTAAATTAGTGTCTCAGTGCTGTTGATATTAAAGTTTGAAGCAAAATTTTTGTATTTCCTCATTCCTGCCATTTAAAGAAATTCCCTCTTGTACCAAATGAAAGTGTAAAAGGAGACTTATGATACCTGTGTATAATTACAGGACCCGGTATACTGCTCTCTACCATTTTCATCATCTCACTTAATTCTCATAAATATTCCTCATTCGATTCCCAAAACTACCACAGGTGGTAGGCAGAGAAGTTATTGCCCCATTTTATACACAAGGCATCAGTGTCATTTCTCAGACAAGGCTGACCCAACTGAATGGGAAACAGAACCCTGATATCTCTACTTCAAGAACAGTCCCCTTCCTGTGCAGTGCTGTGTGCCACTGAAGACATGTGGAGAGACACTTTTTAAGTGCCACGTTTGAGGGATTGCAGCTATAATCAGAGCTGGTTAGCAGCTGATCTCCCTGAGGCTATCTCCAGTCTCCTAATGCTGTTTCATATTAAACAGGTTTGAGAGTGAGTCACTTTGGTTGGCACGAACCAGCAAGTGATGGCTTCAGCCCTGCTTTGAAACTTGAAGTCCTCCCTTTGCCTGAAGGTAGCAAACTCAATGCAAACCTCAGCTATTAAATTGCAGCCGCTCTTGGGCTGACTTTGTGTTTCACTTATATAATTTCAGGCTTCATTTAGCATTCATCCGTTTTCCCTTTCCAAGCTTACATGGTTTGGTACAGAGCGCTCTTATGCTAACATCTTTGTTTAGGTGATATTTGACTAGAAAAAAGACACACCTTGCCCAGGGAGTTCTTAGTAAAAAAAATAAAGGAAGTCCTCCATTAGCCCAAGTGGACTGCTGTCTGACACACAGGTGAGCCTTAGTGGCGATAGCATTTTGATCAGTTTGAGGAAGGAATTTGGATTTTCTGCCGCTTCTTGTCCAGGACTAAGGAGATGGCTCTTGGTAATTGATTTGGGAGCTAAAGAAAAGAAAGGAAGGAAGGAAGGAAGGAAGGAAGGAAGGAAGGAAGGAAGGAAGGAAGAAAGAAAAAAAGAAAGAAAGCAAGAAAGGAAAGAAAGAAAGAAAGAAAGAAAGAAAGAAAGAAAGAAAGAAAGAAAGAGTCCTCTTCTAAGCTCCATTGGCCTTATTGCTGAGAGAGCAGCTGTTTGTCCTGGATAGTACATAGGGCCTAAGTAGGTGAGACAGTGAAAGCGGATAGGAGATAGATTAGAATAAAATAGAAGGACCCATCGTTTAGCAGTCTAAATGAAGTCAAAGAGTAGTTGCTTTTGTTTATTTTCCCTAAAAGAGAAAATGGGAAATGGACTGGTGATGGTTTTTGGTGAGATATTAGAATCTACGTAGTCAGAGTTGAAACAGTTCTGGGTAATGATCACGTTCAGGATGTAGTCGCAGGAGTGGCTAGTGAAGTGGAGAGGAGGTGGAGGTCCCCTGTAACCCTGGCAAGACTTGGAGAAGAGAGTTAGATTGAGGTCCAGTGAATGTGGAGTGAGTGACCAAGAGAAAGATAGGTAGCAACAATGACCACAACGAAGGGTAGAGCATTTTATAACTGAAGAAAGAGTGTTTGGATATAGTGATATGGAGCCAGAAGAATAAGTATGTCCCTTTTCCCAAATAGCCCTGGGATGTGTGAAGAACGGAAGAATAAACATCCTCCTTCCCAGGAGGGAGCAGGAAAGGCAGAGTCCTTCAACATAGGTCCTGCTTCAGTTAAGGCGAGAGGAGAAAGAAGCCCAGTGGGACAGACTTACATTGTAGAGAAGGGAGTTTATCAATGGATGAAAAGGGCTCCAAAGGGCCAGCAGGAAGGGTTGGGCTGTGGAGCCAGGAAAACTAAAAGGATGAGCAAAGGGGAGGATGGAGGTGATGGTAACAGCAAAAGACAGCCATGAGAGAGGCTGACATTCAGGGTGGAGGCAAGGCATGCCAGTAGTGGAGAGGTAGGTAAAACAATTAACTAGGGTGGAGAGTCTGTTTGGGACTCTGGCATAAGGGGTTTCTAAGCCCTGGTGGAGAGGGTGCCAGGTGGTGTCTGAGTCTAGGTCAGCGGTTCTCAACCTGTGGGTCGCCTAAGACCATCGGAAAACACGTATATAATTACATATTGTTTTTGTGATTAATCACTATGCTTTAATTATGTTTAATTTGTAACAATGAAATCGGGGGTCACCACAACATGAGGAACTGTATTAAAGGGTCGCGGCATTAGGAAGGTTGAGAACCACTGGTCTAGGTGCTGCCCACCCTTATGGTCTATTCCACAATGAGAGGCTTCTTCCCAGGGCTCCAAAAGGATGCACCATGGCTCTACGGTAGTTCTGTGCTTCGGCATGAGCCAGCCTCAGGTAAGGAGGATAGAGTTGTTAGACCTGAATCAAAAGGAAGTGAGTTATACATGATCCCAGGCTTTCTGGGGAAGTGCCTCTGGGCATGGGTCCCGATAAATTAGCCAAACCTCTCTTCATGTTGGTGACATGCCTTTCTCTCTGGTGTCTCCTCAGAGGCCTTGGGTCTCAGCCATAGAGTCCTCAGGTTTAGGAGAGAGAAGGATTCAGCACCTAAACTCCTTGGCCAACCCAACTTGACCTGGTGACCATAAGATAAAGCTGCTCCCAAGAGTCTTAATCATGATTGGCAGTGAGTTTTCCCAACACTGCTTCCCATTGCTAGGGTAGGCAGGAGGCCAGTTGCTGGGAATTTACATATGAAGCTGGGAACTTGGTCAAAGAGAGAAAAACTGTAAACTCAGGTTTTGGGAAAACTGTGATATTAAATCAAGACAGGAAAAGCAGCAAGATAAATGCACTGCTGAATCAGTTGAGTGGCTGATCTAATCTTTATGTAACTCAGATGTCAGTTGGAGTTACCCTGTCCCTTAATATCTATTAGGATTAAATAAAAAACCATGGCGGGGGGGAGTACATGCCTTCCTCAGGTTCCTGCACAGTGCCATGGACTAACAATTTTTTTAGTTCCTCCTCCTCTGATTTCCAACTTTGGCTGAGTTCTTCTCCATCCCAAAGTGGATCTAATCATAGGCTCTATCTCTTTCTCCTTGATCTCCTCCAAAAGCGGTACACACAGCAGGTAGAAGCATGTTTTAACTTCTCCTACTGATGGGAGCTACAGATCAGCACTAGGCAGCGGATGACATAGAGTTAATATCAAATAGCTCTGTTCTTAAAAAATACCCTTTGTGCCCTAACCAGTTTGGCTCAGTGGATAGAGCGTCAGCCCATGGACTGAAATGTCCCAAGTTCAATTCCGGTCAAGGGCATGTACCTTGGTTGTGGGCACATCCCCAGGAGGGGGTGTGCGGGAGGCAGCTGATCGATGTTTCTCTCTCATCGATGTTTCAAACTCTCTATCCCTCTCCCTTCCTCTCTGTAAAAAATCAATAAAATATATATATTTTTAAAAATACCCTTTGCCATTTCTGCCATCTCTCAACTCTAGACTCCACCGCATTGCCTCTCTTTCTCCTCTTCTCTATCCCCATCTCTTTTTTCTCTTCTTCATTCTTTCCCCACTCCAAGTCCTTTTTCATTTTTTAAGGAGAGATATTTATGGGTTTCTTTGTTAATCCCTGCCAATCCGTCCCAGGGCTCATCCTCTACCCCCACCTAGCTTTTAAATATATTTCCTAAACAAGAATAGTTCATTTTCTAAGACAAATTTTGGAGCAAGGTGGATAAAAGTCTTTACTTACCTATTTTTATTGCTCCTGTCTCCTAGAGTCTGTAATGGGGCTTAACCTTCAGATTCACTTTCAGTGGTTTCTGATACATGGGCAGAGGAGGTGAGGAGTAACACTAGCAGACAACTCTGGGCTTTCCCAGCGTCCTTCCCACCCAGTGCATGTTTCTTACACGTTCTCAACATTGTGGCTCCCTGAGCAACTTCTCTCATGGAAACTCTCATGCTTCCTCTTGGAAAATGCATCCGCGTGTTCACTCTCTTTCAGGTAACAGACTGGCCCTCCCTCAGCTCTCTCTCTCTCAATGCCTAGCAAAGATACCTGCCTCCCTTGCCTCCAGGAGGACAGACACAAAGCAGTTCATTGTTTAGGACTTGACTACTCAGTGTCTCTTTTCACTTAATTAGAAGGAAGTATTTTTCCATTCACTTCATTTTCTTACTGGAATTTGCTAACTGGAGTTGAGTGGCTTTGTTTGCATGTAACAAACATTTGTTCATTGATTAACAGCCTCCAGGCCACCTTGTCCTTATCAAAACTTAATATTTAACTCAGCACTGGCTAAACCTGAAAGAGTGCTCGGAATTGCTGGTCGGTTCTGCTATGATGGGAAAGGACCTCCAAGGTGGGGTAGCAGCTCTTTTTTTTCTCTGCTGGAAGCTATTTTGAAGACTAAGACCCTCCAAGGAGTGTAACCTGAAATGTGTGGGGGTCCTTGACAGAGATCACAGAGATCAGGGATGGCCACCACTTCGCCAGTGTCTTGTAAAGATGAACTGAGACAATTGACCCAGGATGCTAAGAGACAGAAAATAGTCAAAAGAGTTTTAAAAATTACTTTTTCCCAACGAGTCCTTTTTATTTTCTCTCAAGAAAGCAGAGTAATTGCCAGCTATTGCCTCACTGGTTTCTCCATCCTCTGGTATCTGGTTGTAGTAGGCAGGATAGTGGCTCCAAGGTTTTTACTCCCTCTAATTACGCCCGTGCTTATGCTATATTAATTGGCAAAAGAGATTTTGCCGATGTAATTAAGGTTACTAATTAATTGACCTTAAAATAGGGAAATTATCTGAGTGAGTCCAATGTAATTATGTGAGCTATTAAAAGCTGAGGGCAGAAGAGGAAAGCAGAAAGGTTCCAAGCAGAAGGATTCGATAGGCTGTTGCTGGATCTGAGGTAGAGGGGTTGTATGCAAGGACCAGAGAGAGGCCATTTGGAGCTAAGGGCAGCCCTCAGTCTTACAACAGCAAGGAACTGAATTCTGCCAAAAACTTGAATGAGCTTGGAAGTGGATTCTTCCACAGAGCCTCCAGAAAGGAATTCAGCCCTGTCACCTTGACTTGGGCCTTGTGAGACCCTAAGTAGAGAACCCAGTTGACCTGCAGAAACTGTGAGGCAATAAATACGTGGTGATAACTCATTGCAGTAACAGAATATGATTACATGGGATTTCTGTCTTTTGTCCAAAAGGTGAGATTCTCCTTTCTTAAGAGGAGTTGACTAAGCAAGGGTCTTTTCGGCCATATAAACTGTGTTCAAAGGTGGCCTGGCCTCTTGTTTTACAATCTAGATCTGCACAGTCTACTATGGTAGTCACTAGCTACAGATGGCTTATATTGAAATTTAAATGAATCAAAATTAAATAAAATTTAAAATTCAGTTCATCGGTTATATTAGCTACATTTTAAGTATTGATATCTATATGTGGCTAAATGGCTACAGAATTGGAAGGCACAGATATAGAACATTTCCTTTATTGCAGAAACTTCTATTGGATGGTCTGGTCTAGATGGTTAACAGTGATGACATTCAATTACAACTGTTCTTTTTCTCCTTTGGGGCACTGAGAGGTAGGATTCCTCAACTCTGTAGTAGAATTATTTCAAAACAGAATGCATGTAAATTTCCCCCAACTGAAGCAAGAAATGTATGAATTTTGTGGAGACTCATGTCCCTCGTTTATTTCCTTATCACTTGCATAAATTACCGCCTGAGGATAGAAAGCCCTGGACTTGCAGTAGAACACTCTAGAAATATCAGAGACAGTGTATCAGGCCCCACTTTTTTCCCCCCAGTGGAAAGGGTTTACCATGTAGTAAATGGCCAAGAAGTCCCAGCATTTTTCAAGGGTCTCCTCTTACTGTAAGACAAATGTAGCTGCTGAGGCAGAACATTAAGTTAACTCTCTGAAGCAAACAAACCCAAACAGGCCATAGCTGTTGGACTTGCCTCCCTGTGTTGGTTTCCAATGCCCAAGGTGACACTAACCAGTAGAGGAAAAAGAGGCTTGTTCTCTCAGGAGACAAGCATCTATAGCCTCATAATCAGACTTCTGTCTCAGGTCCAGCTAACACAAGCGAGAATTAAGATTTCGTGGCCAAACTTGTAACTGGTAGTCGTACATTAGGGCTTGCAGGTGATGATTTGAAGAGATATGGCACAGGCCAAGGAAAGAGCTAGGGTTTTGAGTTAGAAGACCAGAATCTGAGTCCTAGATCCATATTGTGGTGTTTCCCTGAGCTGGTTAATAACGATTTCTGAGCCTCAACTTTTTCATCTGTGAATGCAGATGGGTTTTTGAAGAGCTGTTGTGAGGGTTAAAGGGGAAAATTGCACAGCTTGTGTGGCACACAGGAGTTTCTCAGGGAACAGTAGCTAATGTTAATACTCACACGGGAATATCAGGAATGCCCATCCCTCTGTTATCCTGGTCAGTCTCATGTGTAATCTTGTCTCCATTTCCACTTTAATTATTGCTCCTATTGCCATACCCTCAACCCAGTCATTTCAACAATTTCACTCCCCACAACCCCCCCCCCATATAATTCCAAACGTCCTACTCTCTCACTTCTACCCAATATATTCTTCTGAACATCAGATTCCCCAATTCTCACATATCACTGATACCTCCGATCCATTATTGCACTGAGAAAATAGAAGCAACCAGAAAGAACTTTCATGAGCCTCTACCACCACATCTACCCACTTCTGGCATCTGTGCTCTGACTTGCCTCCTGTTATTATAGGTGAACTGTCTGTGCTTCTATCTAATGGCAGTCTCACCATCTCCGCACTGGATCCAGACACGTTTCCCTACTCTGAACTTCACCTCACTGTCCATCATCCTGTGTCATTAAATTTTCCCTTTTCACTGGATCATTTCTATTGCATCAAATATACAATAATATGCCCTGGCTGGTTTTGTTCAGTGGTTAGAGCATTGGCTCATGACCTAAGGTTGGTATTTGATTCTCTGTCAAGGGCACATACCTCAGTTGCAGGCTGATTCCCTGCCTGGGTAAAAAAAAGGGAGCATGAGGGAGGCAACCAGTCGATGTGTCTCTCTCACATTGATGTTTCTCTCTCTCTCTCTCTCTCTCTCTCTCTCTCTCTCTCTCTCCCTCCCTCCTTTCTCTCGTCTACTCTCTCTCTAAAGATCAATGGAAAAAATATCCTTGGGTGAGGATTAAATACATATATAATATTTCTCATATAAAAAAATCCTTCCTAGGCCCCTATTCTTCTTCAATTGTTACCTTTTTTTCTCTGCTACCCTTTACAGTGGCTTTCACTGGTGTTTTCTCATCTTCCTAAATTCTAAATGCTGGAATGTCCCACCATTTAGTCCTCAGAACTCTACTCTTCTCTGTCTATACTCAGATCCCCCCCCCCGGGGGGGGGAGGGCTCCATACAGTTCCATGACTTAAAACACCTTCCATATGCTGCCAAATACCGTGCCTGGACCTCTCCCCTGAAGTACAGACTCTTATATGTAACTAGAAGCCTAGTGCAGAAATTCATGCACAGGTGCCGTCCCTAGGCCTGGCCGGGGATCGAAGCATGAGCGTCTGGTGTGAAAGGGTAGGTCCCAGTTGACCTCTGGGCTCTGGGCAGCACCTGGGCCCCTGGGCCCCTGTGTGTCCCCCTCTGCCTGAGTCATCGGGCCCGCCAGGCTCCCTCAGCACCCCTGCCACTGCTGCTGGTCGCCATCTGCAGGGTGATTGGCGGGGCGATCAGGCCCCACTCGCACCTGCCTTGACCTGGCGCTGCCTGCTCACCTGCTCCACCATCCCGTGGTCCTGCTCTTGTTGGGGCCAATCGGGCCAGGCAGCACCTCCACTGCCGCCCGCTACCAGTGCTGCGTCGCCGACACCCACCATGTTCCATGCCACCCCCTGGTGATTAGTGCATGTAGCGAGTGTTCGAACTTCCCGTCAAGGGGACAATTTGCATATTAGGCTTTTATTATATAGGATTGCCTACTTGATATCTCCACTGGATATCCAATAATAGGCATCTTAAAAATGATATGTTAAAAAATAAACTGTTGCCCTGACCAGTTTGGCTCAGTGGATAGAGCGTTGGCCTGCGGACTCAAGGGTCCCAGGTTCGGTTCCGGTCAGGGGCATGTGCCTTGGTTGCGGGCACATCCCCAGTAGGGGGTGTGCAGGAGGCAGGTGATCGATGTTTCTCTCTCATCAATGTTTCTAACTCTCTATCCCTCTCCCTTCCTCTCTGTAAAAGATCAATAAAAATATATTTAAAAAAATAAAAAATAAAAATAAACTGTTGATTTTTCAGACCGAAACCTTCCAAACTGCTCCCTCCCATAGTTGCCCATGACTCAATAAATGGAACTCCATTCTTCCATTAGCTCATGCTAAAAATATTGGTTTTACCTTAATCTCTCTTTTTCTTTTACAAACCTCATCTGTTCTATCAGAAAGCAAAGGGAGATCAAGAATCTGAAGAGGCTATTTCATCCAGGCCAGAGAAAAGTCCTGTATCATCCAAGAATACTCCCCTCTAGTGACCAGAATTATTACGTAACCTAGGTGTATCCACCCTCCAGCAAATTTATTTGTAGCATTTACCATGTTCCCGGCAATGTTCTAGGTGCGAAGGATATAGCAATGAGCAAAAAAAGGTAAAATGTCATGGAGATTACTTTTTGCTGGAAGGAGACAGAAAACTTGTCAGATGATTGAAGAAAAATACTTTCGGGGAAGGGGACAGAAAGTGATGGAAGGAGGCTGTTTTAGATAGGGTGGTCATGGAAGCTTCTTTGAGAGGTGACATTTAAGTGTAGACATTTAAGCATGAAGCAGACTCAACCATGCAGATATCTGGGAATAAATCATTCCAGCAGGAGGGGGGTGTGCAGAGGTCCTGAGGCAAAAGCATTCTTGGGGTGTCCCAGGAGCAGGATGAAAGAGCCTGTGGCGAGCGTGGAATGAGTGAGGTGGACAGTGGCATGAAATGAGATCATTGAGAGAGCTGGGGTGAGATCATGTAGGCTTTGTAGCCCAAGAAAGGGATTTTGGATTTTATTCTAACAGGCAGGAAGCCAACGGAGGGTTTTGAGCAGAGGTCCATCATGATCTGACTTACATTTTAATAGGATCAGCCTGAAATCTTGGTGAAGGATGGACTGTAGTGGGGAGAGAGTGGAAATGGGAAGACCAGTTAGGGGGCCTATGCCATCAGTTCAGGTTCGGAAAGATGGTGCTTGAATTCAATGGTGACTGTGGAGGTGGCAGGAAGTGCAGGATTTAGAATTCATTTTGAAGAAGAGCTGACAGGTTTGCTGAGCACATTGGGTGCAAATTTATATTTGTTGAGTCAATGGATACACAGAGTATTCTGGGGTGAGGCAGGACGTTTCCCTGGTCTGGATGAAACATCCCTGTCATTGACCACCACCACCCCCGCCCACTTCTCTTTCCTTGCTCATTTGCAGCCGTCTGATGACTAATACTTTGTTCCACATCCCCTCACTATAGGGAGGAGTGTTCCTGAACATTGAACACTAGGACATTGTCACTGAAAAATATCCACAACACCAGTAAATTTGGTTTCTGGGTTATTTGTAATTCTCTTGCCAATTTTCCTTAATCTGACCATCTCTCTTTGTGCTGATAAAGTTGAGCTCCAAATCTGAAAACTTGAGGCACAAACTCCGGGACATGGTGGTCCCACATTGTCCTTTCACACTGTCGAGCCCATTCTGGGCCATGAAGTAGACTCTTCTTAGCAGTACATGTATCTGAGTACTCTTCAAACTCATATTGTGAAATTTCTAATATGGAGAATGAATATCCTGGGATAGAAACCCAGTTCTCACTGTCAGAAGATTTATAGAATTCTTTACTTTGAAGTTCTTTTCTTCAATTCCAAGGGCAGCAACAATGCCTACCAGGGTCGGGACAGGGATGAGGCAAGTGAGGTGCCTAGGGTACAATATTTAAGAAAGCACTCACATTCCGGGCCTTGTAAGTACAGGGTGAGAACCTGAGAACAAGGGCCTCCTCATATGTTGTGCTCTGGGCACCAGGATTGCCTCACCCTAGTCCTGGCCTTGCTGCCTAGAGAGGAGTGTTTTGGTTTATTAACCAGGCAGCTGGAGCATTAAGAGTAGGACCAGTTCCCCACTGTCTGGCCATGACTGTGCAACAGAAAGTTGATTTCAGAGAAAGCAAATGGCATGGAGAGGAGCCATGTTCGGGAAGCTCTGCCAATCTAGAAATTAAAACCAGTGGGAAAATGAAGACGAACATTATGGAGTTTTGCTTCATAATCAACTCAACAAGCCACTGGCATCCCATTTGTTGAGGGCTAATTGGGTCTATTGATCACATCTATAGCATTTCTATCTTGTTTGCAACTCCTCAGATTCTGCATTTAGAGAATGTATATTCTCTATGATGTGTCTTTTTATTTTTTTTACATATTACAAACATTAAGAGAACAAATAATGGCTGCAATGTAAATGGTTTGGACAATCAGTTAAGGGCTTATTTTTAAGGTTGGGTTTACAAATCCCATTTTCAAAATGAGTCCAAATTGACTGAGTGATTCTAAATTAGGTCTTTAGTTTTTACCCTTAACTGCTGATAATGCCACTATTAATTTTAATTATTTAGAGGCAACATTAATTCGTGTGAAACACGAACGGCAAGAAAGTCAGAAAGGAATAAATTACTTGCTGCAAAACGGAATGACATTTTGACTGGCACAGAGATTTTTTTCTTTCACACACTTTGTGCTTTGACATTTCACTTGGCACAAACATTTCACAAATTCTTGACCTAATCTGACATACTGTTGTTTAGCAATTGCTGACATGACATGTTTTAACCTCAAGCTCTCTGGATTCCAAATGTTACCTTTAACTGTCAATCAGGGATGGATGACCTCCAAAACACAGTTGAGGAAAGGGTCTATGTACCTGGGAAGTTAAGTGTATTTGCCTAAAATGAAAAAAAAAGAACAGCTTGGAGTAGGAGTTGGGGGAGGGGTGGCAGAGGAGTATCATTCAGGGCAATTCAAGAGATAGCAGCCCCAAACGTAGAATACCTAGGACTAACCCTAACAAGAAATAGGTGGGACACATATGACAGGATATATAAAACTTAGGGTTAGCAGAGATGTAAATAATTTACATCTTTCTAAAGAAATATGTTATTTTTCTAAAAGGGAAGACTGTATTGTATAAAAATGTCACTTCTCTAATTGTTTTTTACTTACAACTTGACTGTGTTTAGGCCTCATTGCCTGTGGGTATTAGAAAGAGGTCACATTCACGTGACTACCCAGATTTTGCCAGCTCATTAGCTTGTATTGACATCTGCCTCTTCACTCAAGATTAAGCCAACTCACAATGTTCTGCTCTGATCTCCTTTTTTAAGGGCTATATCAGTTAGAAATGCTTTCAGCTGCAAGAAATAAAACCCCTCCATCAACAGTGGTTTAAACAATAAAGGCGTTTAATTGCCTCCATCATTAGCCATGAGGCGGGCAGGTCCAGGTGTGCTGCATTGGCTTATTCACAGAACAAGGACCCAGGCTCTTTCTATGTTTCCACTCCTGCAAACCTGGGAAACCTGCTTTTGTCCTCAGCCTGTTTCCTTGTGGATGCAAGTCGGAAAAAAGACAGCTCCAATCGTAATATTTATACATAACCATATTCAAAGTAGGCAGAAGGGGCAGAACCATCTGCAGCCTACCCCCTCTTATATCTCATTGGCCAAAGCTGGGTCACATTGCCCATCTCCAGGCCAATCATTGGCCCAGCAGGACTGCAACTGCCAGAACGGACTTTGATGAGATTTGATTCATCCAGTTGCTGGAACCATGGCTGCCAGAACAAAACTGCACGTCTGTTAGCTATGAAGAAGGCGACAGAGCTGTTGGGCAGGCAACCAACAGCGTTTGCCCAAAGATGCAATACCCGCAGGCATTTGAGAGGGCCTCTCACAAGACCACTACTCTGCTGGCTGCTCCAGACTCTTCTTTGATCTGCAAGGCCTAGACCCTTTTCCTGGTGGTTGCTCCTCAAAGTGTCAAACCTGCTTGACTGTCTGCAGCAAAGAGGGACAGAGTGACCTCCTATGCAGTGTGCACCGTGTTGCCTGGATCCCACAGCAACACTCCTTGTGACCAGTCTGCTACAGGTGCTCACAGAAACAGCTTCTGCAGCTCCTGCCCTGATCCCTCTTCCATGGTGACTGTGTAGCAGACCCTACAGGTGGGTTCACTCAACGTTCATTCTCTTTTCCCTTCTCCCACCTCCATTCTAGAGCAGTGATGGCGAACCTATGACACACGTGTCAGAGGTGACACGCGAACTCATTTTTTTGGTTGATTTTTCTTTGTTAAATGGCATTTAAATATATAAAATAAATATCAAAAATATAAATCTTTGTTTTACTATGGTTGAAAATATCAAAAAATTTTTATATGTGACATGGCACCAGAGTTAAGTTAGGGTTTTTCAAAATGATGACACGCCAAGCTCAAAAGGTTCACCATCACTGTTCTAGAGGATGGAAGCTAAATACCATTTCATAGCCTCCTTTGTAGGGGAGGGTAGTCATGTATTTGACAGTTTTGGGTAATGTTATTTAGGTAGAAGTTTGCTAGGGGTTTCTGGAAAAACTTTTGCTTTCCTAGTAAAGACCTTGGCTTCAGCTTGAATCACCGTGCTACTTAAGTTTACCATGATCTAGTCAAAGTATTAATATGATTTTTTAAAGTATATTTTATTGATTATTTACAGAGAGAAAGGGAGAGGAATAGAGAGCTAGAAACATCCATGAGAGAGAAACATCGATCAGCTACCTCCTGACCACCCCCTACTGGGGATGTGCCCGCAACCGAGGTACATGCCCTTGACCGGAATCGAACCTGGGACCTTTCAGTCCGCAGGCCGACGCTCTATCCACTGAGCCAAACTGGTCAGGGCTATTAATACGATTTTTAAGGGTAACGACAGCAAAATTATTCTAAAATTTATCTGGAAGAGTACATAGGTGAGCATAGCTAGGATATTAGCTTTACTTGGGCAGGGATTATATAAAAGCAATTTCCTTTTTGTTTCTTCCAATGCTATTAGGCTTTGAAAAGACTTCCTAATTTTGAAATCCATTAAATATTTATCTTATTTTTTTCTGGTTTTATTTTTTCTATTACAAAAAGTATGTATCAAAAACACCATAAGTGTCAGATGGGTACCACTTCATAAGTTATATAAATGTCTAATTGCTATGTTGTACATCTGAAACTAATATAATATTGTAATTGAAAAAAATTCTAAAAATCACCATAAGCAAACTTATGAGGCAAGCAACAAATTGGGAAAAATATCGCAGTTTCAGTATAGTGACACTGGAGGCCTGGTGCACAGATTCGTGCTCAGGTGGGGTCCCTCAGCCTAGCCTGCACCCTCTCGCAACATGGGACCCCTTGGGGGATGTTGGACTGCCAGGTTTCAGGGATTGGGCCCAAACCCAGCAGTCTGACATCCCCCTGAGGGATGTAGCAGTGCCAAAGAGGCAGGCGGCCGGGAAGGACCCCCAGCCAGGGCTGGGTGCAGCTCCATTGCCGCTCATGCCAGACCTGCTGCCGCAGAGGTGGGAGAGGCTCCTACCGCTGCAGCTGTGCTCACCAGCCGTAAGCCTGGCTTCTGGCTGAGTGGCACTTCCACTGTGGGAGTGTACTGACCACCAGCCCCCTGGTGGTCAGTGTGTGTCATAGTGACTGGTCAACTGGTTGTTCTGGTTGTTCAGTTGTAACGATAACTTAGGCTTTTATATATATAGATAGGAACATGCTATTGGAGGTAGAGGTGAGAGCCATGTTACTGGAGTATGGGTTCTCCTTTATACCAACAGGCTGGTGATATTATTATCTCTGTATACTGTTATTGTTATTTATCTCCATTTTATCAATGAAGAAATTAAGAAGTTAGTTAATGCCCAAATAGGATGGACTGAAATTCAAATCAAGGTATTTCTGAGGATAAATAGCCAAAGTCTGTGCTCTTTCTACTATGTCCCATTGCTGATGAAATCTTAACAAAGAAAGGTTGGCCTTCCAAGTGAATTAGAACTAATCAAAGGAGTGGGGCACAGGAGGACAGTTTGAAAGATATGGAGAGCAGGAGGCATATATTAAAGGGGAAAGATGAAAATGAAAGTTTTCTATATGCATTGTCCAAATTGGGTCTAGGATCCTTGGGAATGGGCACCTAGGATGAATGGACCCCAAATCCGTGTTGCCTGTTAACTGGACTGAATTCTTGATCACACAGTGAAGGCACTGTATCATGGAACGTGCACAGACCTTTTATATCCAATAGATCTTTGTTGATCCCCTTTCATCACTTACTAACCACATGTCAAAATGAGGATAAAACTGAATCCTTAAGTAATCCAACCAAAGCCTCCATCACATTGCAATTTTCTCTCCTCCAAGATACTGAGGTGGAACTCTTGCTCCCTGTGTTCTGATTCCTGCCAGATTGCACTCCCAGACGCCAGTGGGATAGTTCCAGGACTACATTTAAAGCTGTAGGTGTAGCAGTGAAACTATTTGGCAACAGGATCCCAATAAGCACAGTTTTATTTTGATTGCAAGTATCCACCCATATTTCATGCATCAAATATTCCACGCTGTTTTCCTTGGCTTGACATTGCATTAAGATTCTCTCATCCAGAGAATAGTATTTTTTAATAGGTGTATTATATTTAAACAGGAGTGGTCATTGTGTATTGACAAAGGTCGTGTTGTCCGTGTCCATGAGTTTTTTAAAATTTTTTGCTCAATCCCCCCCTCCCAGCCCCATTCCCCCACAGTTGTCAGCCAAAAGTTAAATCTAATTAAATGAAAATGATTATGCTCACCATGGATAATTTCTATCTGTACTATTCAAATGGCTGAATAATAAAATCCATGATGGAATAGTTCCATTTAAAACTAATGTTGCTCAATTTATGTTTATGGCCAGCTTTTCAAAATCTTAACTTCAATAACTTTCTTACTCAACATAATTATAGCCATAAATAGTTTGAATTGATTAAATTTGAAAATAAAAAATTCAATTTATGAAAGGTTACAAAGCACAGTAAAATGTAGCAAATTTTTATTTATACGTACAGATCAGATAGTACACGGAAATTGGTTTACATTGTTTGTAAAGAAATTCTTAATGCGAGTAATATGATAAAACAGCAGCTTATCAAATTGATCAATACGTAGAACTGAAGATTATCAGAATACTTTTTTCATACTTTTGATATGAGAATTAATATTATTTATTCTCTGATATTTAATAATGAGCAAGAACACTCAATTAAAAATTGTCACATGCTTTTCTTCAGTTAATGTATTTAATTTTTATTTTACAATTGCTCTGAGCTGTTGCTTTGATGTCTGTAAAAGCTGGAATTTTGCCACAAACCTTGAAATTAATTTAGAAACAATGCGATGTCCAATTTTTCAGTAAATAATTAGAAAACAAGCAGGTAAAACTAATCACAGTGAGCATATTTAAAAAGCGTGGGTGGAAAAAAACATTCTTGCTTTTGTGAAAGACATTTTTCACAAATGGTTCTTAAATATTTGAAATACCGTATTTATATAAGACAATTTCTGGTACATGTAGATGCTTAGGAATGTTTATTGAATAAGTAATTAACATACTTTGTCAAACAAATAAGTGTACATCACTATGTCATAGACCCATTCTTCAAAAATTATGAAATCTTTAAACATTAAAAAAATTATTCTAATGATGTGTGGTATATTTACTGGAGAGGTTAAGGAACACATTTTTCAGACAAATGTTACCTCACATCTGTTTTGTATGTTGCACAGCATGTATGTTGCACAGTATTAACTACCTTATCCAGACCTCCTTCCATTTCTGCACCTGTGAACTTAAACTCAAATATTATTAGAAAGGTTCCATCCTCCCCCCAGGGAAGCCACAGTTCCCACTTCTTATTTTAGAAAGAATCTCTGTTGGATTAGATGCACTTGTACAATTTTCTCTGGCTTTTCAAAACTTCTTATAAAACTTCTTTCATTGTGGGCTCACAGACCTGAAGGAACACTCTATACTAAATCCTACTTTCATTTTCTAGTTTATTCTACTGCTTCTTAGGAGGTCATAACATTTTGGTTTCCTACATTCATTTTAAGTTTCTCCCAAATCCATATAATTTTGTCTCATGCCTCATTCTAATTGTTTAGTAAATATCCAGTCAATCCAACTGCTAGTTGAAATTACTAGAATTAAAAAGGACTTACTTTTTACTATAGGTGTCCTTGTTTGAGGATACGGAAGATACCACTCCTGCAGGGAGTGTCATCGGGGACCACCAGGGATCCTCGAGCAAAACAGGCTGGGCTAGGGATAGGTACAATGAGCAGGGCCTAGAGCACCCAGGGATTCAGCTACGAAGAGCTTACCTCTATTGCTTGAATAGAATTTACCCAAGACTTTTATTTTTGCAGGCGGCTGGGGAATTGAGGGAGTGTAGTAATGAGAAGTGTCACATTATGGACTATGTGGCTTCTGCCTCTCAGCTTCTCTCCTCCTGAGGACCTTGAGAACACCCAGGTAAGCCCAGACAGTGCAGTCTGCTCTACCCAGCCCCCAGTGACTGGATGCTGGGTTGCTCATCCATTTCCCCATTCTCCCTTCCCAACGGGCCCACTTGGATTTAGGTACCCAACTCTTCTTTACCACTCACTCCCCCGTAGCCTATTGCTCAAGGGAAGCTGACCCTCCCTCAGTTCCAGGTCTGGGCCTAGGGCAGAGGGGGTGAATGCATCCCAACTTTTTAACCTATAATTTAGGAAGACGTTCTTTGTCTTTTCCCTATGTCCCATCCTTCCATGAAGAATGGGACTTAAAAAAAAAAAGTTGTAATAAAATATACATAACATAAAATATTGCCACTTAAACTGTTTTAAGTGTGTAATTCAGTGGCATTAAGTAGGTTTTCACTGTTGGACAGCCATCACCACTACCCATCTCTAGAACTTTTTCATCATCCCAAATTGAAACTCTGAACCTATGAAACATGAAAGAGACTTAATCAGGCTGGAATCCAGGGTGTAGACTGGGCCCTTTCTTCCCAGGGAGGAGGAAGTCACACTGGGTTTAAATGTCATAAACATAGGAGTGGCTTCCTCTCTGGTTTTTCCCTTCCATCCACATAGCAGGAGGGATGAGCTGTGTCAGGGCCTGCCTCCAGGGGGAGGTCTGGACATCTTGATCCTCCACTTCCACTTTCATGAGAAAGTACTGAGATAGGGCAGGGGATTGGTTAGATTAAAACAAAAATAACTTGTTGTCTATCTGAAATTCACATTTAACTGGTAACCCTATGGTCTTGTTTGCCAAACCTGGCATCCCTAGGTAAGGAGAATGCAGCCATTTGACTCCAGGCCTTGCAGGACCCTGGGTAACAGTAGTGGACACCAGTGTTTGGCAATAAGGATCTAGCAAGAAGCTGGGTGTCTGGGCAGAAAATAGCATGGAGAGAGGATTGTGGGCCCAACGGACACTCCATTTCCTCATTCCTGTTGCCAGAATGGGGTATACTCTGCACCTCACATCCCACCTGAACTGTCATTATGGTTGTGGGGGAGGAGAACAGAGAGCGATTCCTAAACGGGTTGAGTATTAACCCAAAAGGACCTGAGAGAAAAAAACCCCTGAAAGTGGCTGAGTTGGCAAGATTAAGCAGAAATGAAAACTTCAGAACTAAGGTTAGTTACATGTACTAAAGTCCCACTTTTCACATTGGAGTCTGTGAGTGAAAATTCGTACCTGCTACAGATAGAAAAATGGGACTGATGAGATTGTCTTCAAGGTTCCTTCTGTATCGACAATTCTGTAGCTGTAGAGATGAAGCTTGAAGGCCTTGAAGGAAAAGGAAGACATGGGTTAGGCAAGGGTGGGAACATTTCAAAACCCCCTGTTGAGTGCTTGGTTACAGGAGACCCAGCGAATGGGCAGGGGTGGGAAGAAATGCGAGGAAAATAATGACCTGTGTGTATGCTGTCCCTGTGTGATTTGATTTTGCTGCTTCTTAAACATTTAAAATTGAGAACTTGCTCGAGTTAATTATTATTAACAGTGAGAGGCGGCTGATTTGCACTGATTAAGCTAATCCAAGAGCTGTTTTCTTAAGGGAACTATAAATGGGCTGTCTTGGGAACCAACTGGTGAACAAGCATGTTTTTTCAGGGAGCGCCCTAAAGGACTCTCCACCCAGGGAGTCTGAAAGCTGAGAGAGAATTGTTGCAGAATGAACCATCTTTAGCTTCCCTGCTAAGCAAGCAGTGCATGTAGCAAGCACAGTGGGTGCTCCCTGCTCACAGAGCAGGTGAAAGGCTTGAAGGGGGACTCCCTCAACCCTGCAGAAAAGAAAGGGGGCCTAGGCAGTGGGGAGACACACGCCAGGCAGGAACAGAAAGAAAGCCTTTCTAAGAGTGGAGTGGGGTTAAGCCAATATCAAGAAGCTTGAGAGGAAAGCGGTATCCAGTGGAGGGCCTGGTGGAAGAGAAACATCTCTACCTGGGGCCAAGGAGGCAGCCTTGTGCTCCTCCCCAGCAGCGCCCTATACTCACCAACAGTCAGAAAGCATTGCCTTGAAGGGCACTGGTTGGAGCAGGAGCAGGAGCCAGCAAGGCTGTTCCCACCCAGTGAGGAAGAGGTGAGTCACAAGTGTTTTTTAATCAACTCCCTGACTGAGGGAGATGGGTAGTGGTGATGGCTGTCCAACAGTGAAAACCTACTTAATGCCACTGAATTACACACTTAAAACAGTTTAAGTGGCAATATTTTATGTTATGTATATTTTATTACAACTTTTTTTTTTTACAAGTCCTTCTTCATGGAAGGATGGGACATAGGGAAAAGACATAGGGAGTAAGGGCAGGCAAGCAGGAAGTGGCTGACACCTACCAGTATGTACAGATGCCACTGATCAATATTCCCAGCTATAGATTTACATAGGAAGGAGTGAGCATTGGAAATAGAAGCACCTCCCATAGGTATCTTTATGGGCTTTGAGAGTCCTTATAAAAAACAAAGAAGGCTAGAGTAGAGGTGGTCAGAGGCCACGGACGGTTCAAAGGTTGCCGCTTGTGAAGAATAATGAGAAATGAAAATGGAAGTATTGGCCGCTCCTGCTGTTAGCTAGCAGCTTCGGTTTTCTAGATTGTGGCTTTTGATACCAGTACTCTGGCAGAGATTGCCAAGTGCTTTGCACTAAATCTGGGAAGACCTGTTTGACAGGAAACACCTACGCAATTGAAAGATTCCACCCCAAATCAGAAAGAATGAGGAAAAATTGGTCTGAAAATAAAACAAAAAACAACCACCCCACAAAACCAGGAATCATGAAGGATAACCACATAACAAAAGGAATATGAAACCAGAGAAATTTTCAGGTGGAAGTATCCAGGAAATGGGTTAAAAAATGTCTAGAGGCTTTGAGATCTGTTCAGTATGGTGCAGAATTCTGGAAACCACCGAATTGTATTTAACCTTTTCACACAGTGAGGTAAACATAATCCCATAGAGATGGGATGCAATAGGAACCAATGGCTGGCCCAGGCCTGTCATACCCGCCAGAACAGTGTCAAAGGCTCAGAACAAGCCAAAGCTTGTGGGAAAGAAAAGAAAAATGCTAAAGATGAGCAAAAGGGTTTTTTTTAAAAGCTGTGTTTGGAGCAAGAACAACACGGAAGGTGTAGGCCTGCTGTTTGGGAAATTTAGTGCAGTGTTTGCAGATGATAAAGACCAAGGGACGATGACTCTGAGTGTTGCTTCTGCCTCCTCCAACAAGAGGATGCTTTTCAAGCTTTGCGGAGCCTCATAATACACAGAAGGAAAGGGAAGATAAGGGAAGTGACCCAGGCTTCAAATACCTGTTAGCAATGTGCTTGCTGGAAAATTGTTAATTAACTTGGTGCAAAAAATGAAGAATGGTGAGGAGATAAAAAAGACCTCCTCACAAAGGGATTTGAGTACTTATTTTAGACAACCCCCTTTATTATGTAGACTACCCTCTCCCAGCACTCCGGGGAGTTATCTGCTAAGCTTAATGGGCTGGCCTGCCTTTCCACCTGCAAACTTTCTTAATGCCAGGTTCCAGAGAAAGGCCCTAACTGAGTTAAAGCTGCAGATTACAGATCAAGGTCAAAAGCCCTGCCAACTTCCCATTCTCAAAGGTAGGTACATGGAGCAGAAAAGGTGGGAGAGCAATAGGAGGTCCTCAGGTCCTGGGGGGAGGGGAGGAAGCCACCTTGTCATTCTCTGCTAAGCTGACACCTGTTCCCAGCAGGTGACTTAATCACCAATCCCTTAAAATAGCAGCTTGTTCCCTAAGCATTCTGGGTTCCTAGTAAAAAAAGCTCTCCAATAGTTTCTTTTAAAGAGCCATACACAGCCACAGTATGAAATTTGGAAAAATATTTTGAAAAGCATAGAAGAATATTAAAAAAATCAACTTTGACCTTATTTTCTAGAGATAGCTTCTGTTAACATTTTCTTTCATAATGTTTACTATTTTTCTCTGATAAGGGCATACATAGTATTAAAATTTGTAATATAGAAAAAAGCTTCAAGAATAAAACAAAAACCTCCTGTAATTCAACCACTACTGATATTTCAATGTTCCCCTTCCAGTCTTTTTTCTTTGCACACACACATACATGCATTTTTAATAAAATATGAATCATCCTATATATGTAATTTTGTATCCCTTTTTTTGCACTTAAAATTATATTCTGAGCCTTTTTAAAAAAATCATTAAATGCTGTTCAAGAGCATGATTGTAATGGGCCATCTGCTATTTTACTGTGCCACAGTTCATCTAACCATTACTTGGCTTGTTTCCAGTTCTTCACCATTTGAAAATAATGTCATTATAAACATCCACGTATGCAAATCTTCACTTAGGATCCACTTCTAGAGGTTGAATTAGGTTAAAGACCGTGGGCATCATTGAGGTTGTCAATGTGCAATGCTGCCTTGTTCTCCCCACCCCCATCTCCAATGCACAACCGCGGGCCTATTTGTTGTCAAATTTTACGAGATTTGCAGTGTCTGTCAGGACGCCTCAAGGCCTCCCTGCTTTGTGCAATCCCATCGCACCACTGCCCTCTTGTGTTCTTCCTCTCTGGCTTTTCCAGGGAGAGAGGATGTCCTGATCCTTGGAATATTTGAAATGCTCTTTCTACATTCCTCTTGAGACATTTATTACTGCATGGCTACGTTTATGTTTGCTTTGAGGTGATAACTCCTAGCTGTCCTTCTGCACTCAGCTCAGTTCTTGTCTCCTCTGCAAAGCTTCCTCTGACTCTCCAGGCTGGTTTAGGAGCCTCTCCTCTGTATTCTTCTCAGTCCTGCCCCCTTCAAAGCACTTGTCACATTGTACTGTGTGCTCAGCTGTCTGCTCTCCCGATGTGAGCTCCCTGAGGGTAAGGACCTGTCTTTTTTCTACTGTATCTTCCGTGCCTGACACTGTATGAATCAGACACACATATTCAATAGATGCTGAGTAATACTTTATTTAAAATTTTTTGAAAGTTCACCTCTATTTCCATACCTAGTAGTCTATCCCATTCCCCCTAATATTTACTGAGATTATTTTGATTATATAAGCATCTAGTAGTTCTGTTTATTTATTTATTTTATTTAAGTTTTCAGTTATCTACACTAATAAAAGAGAAACATGGTAATTGGCGTACGACCGCTACCCTTTTCATTGGCTAATCAGTGAGTATATGCAAATTAACTGTCAGCCAAGATGGCGGCCGGCAGCCAGGCACTGAAGCGAGCACGAGGCTTGCTTGCTGCAGACTCCAACGTTCCCCGCCTCACTTGCCAGCCTCTCAGTTGCAACTCTAAGCAACTATATACTATGTTGCAAATAAGAAGGTAAACAAAACCCCAGAAAACAGCCGGACTGAAACCCAGCCGGACCGAAACATTGTATCCATCTTTTCAGCAGCGAGGCCTCAGAGCTAAAGCTGGCCCAAAA
>NW_005356674.1:3195292-3303645 GCF_000412655.1 Myotis brandtii
CCCCCTCCACGGGCCCTGCTCTGTGTGTGACAGGGTACTGAGCCCCAACCCCGCTGATGGGCCCTGCTCTGTGAGTGACAGGGGGCAGCGCCCCAACCCCCTGATTGGCCCTGCTCTGTGAGTGACAGGGGGCAGCGCCCCAACCCCCTGATTGGCCCTGCTCTGTGAGTGACAGGGGGCAGCGCCCCAACCCCCTGATTGGCCCTGCTCTGTGCGTGACAGGGGGTGGCGCCGCAACCTCCCCATCGACCCTGCCTTGAGTGTGACAGGGGGCGGTGCCCCAACCCCCCAATCGGCCCTACCCTGAGCGTGACTGAGGGTGGCATCGCAACCTCCCGATCCGCCCTGCTCTGTGCATGACGGGGCGGCGCCCCAACTCCCCAATCGGCCCTGCTCTGAGCCTGACCAGGGGCTGCACTTAGGGATTGGGCCTGCCCTCTGCCACCCGGGAGCAGGCCTAAGCCAGCAGGTCGTTATCTGCCGAGGGGTCCCAGACTGCGAGAGGGCACAGGCCGGGCTGGGGGACCCCCCTCCCCCCGCCCCCCCCCAAGGGCACAAATTTTTGTGCACCGGGCCTCTAGTTGAGATATAATTGACATATAACATTGTATAAGATTAAGGCGTACAACATGATGATTTGATAGACAAATATATTGCAAAATGATTACCACAATAAGGTTAGTTAACATACCCACCACTTCATATAATTAGCATTTTTTGGTGTGTTGTGAGATCTTTTAAGATTTACTTTCTTAGCAACTTTCAAGTATAAATACAGTATTATTAACTATAGTCATCAGGCTGTATATTAGATCCCCAGAATTAATTTATCTTATAACTGGAAGTTTGTAGCCTTTGGCTAACATTTTCCCATTTCCCTCACCCCTTAGTTCTGGCAACCACCATTCTACTCTCTATTTTTAAAGGTTTGACTTTTAGATTCCATATATAAGTGAGATCATACAGTATTTGTCTTTCTATGTCTGACATTTCATTTAGTGTAATGCCCTTAAGGTTCATGCATGTTGTTGCAAATGTCAGGATTTCCTTTTTTTGTCATGCTAAGTAATATTTCATTGTGTATATACACCACATTTTCTTTATCCATTCATCTGTCAATGAACCCGTTGGTCGTTTCCATGTCTTGGCTATTGTGAGTAATACTGCAATGAACATGGGAGTGCAGATATGTCTTTGAGGCAGTGATATCACCGGAAGGACCAAGCTGCGCACTAAGGCTTGCTTTTTCCAGTACAGGCCCAGGAAGAGGTCTGCAAAAGTCCCAAGGCACACTGAGACCTGCCTCTGCCTGCCTCCACCTATGGCTGCCTGTTAGATTCAGTTACTGAAAGAGCCTATAGCAATATTTGAGTTGCATGAGGTCTGTAGTCAGTGAATCACCAGGTAGAGGTGAGAGGTGTTCACCAGATTGATACACGTTCAAACTCATTGCCGTTGCTGGGTATACCAAGTCCCAGGGTATACCAAGTCTAGCTGTCTCTCATCAGGTGCCCATAGATCTTTGTGGTGGGGCAAGGTCTCAGGGAGTCACCAGGATGAGGCCAGCAGACCAAGATTGGGCCATGTGAAGGGAGGGTTCTGCACCAGACTGATGTATGAGGGACAAATGGCGACCATTCTGGAGCCACACAACTCAGTCTATCCAAGATTCTGTCAGGGGCCTGAGCACAACAGGGTGGGGCCACTGGGAGTTGGGAGGATTGGGCTAGTGGATCTCTTGTGAGGAGGAGGTGCTGGTCAGGCTTGGGGGAAGGTGGAGGAGTGGCCCCCCAGACTGTCACAGATTCTACCCAGATCTCCATACAGAGGGGCCACCAGGAGTGGAGAGGGTGGGGCTACCTGAAGCCTGGAGGGTGGGGTTAGCAGATCTCTTGTGAGGGGGAGGCACCAGTTAGGTTCATGAGAAAGTGGGGGAATGGCCCCCACCCCAGAGCAACAGCACTCAGTCACTGGCACACCCTGAGTCTGCCTAGTCCTCTACACCCCTGACTCAGGCAGCTGACTCCTTATCAGGGTGTGAGCTCTGCAGGATGATGGGGAGTCTAGACCATGGGGCTATTGCATCCCCCCAAGCTGATGGCTATGGAAGGGAGTGCTCCATTCAAGAAAGATGGCTTCTATGGTGCCGGAGAGGGACTTAGCACAGGGGGCCTGGAAGCTGTTCCCTCAGCTCTCTCCCCAAAGCCACAAACCCCAGTCTTTCCTCACACTACAATCTGCTTTGCCCTCCCTCAGCTGGGTGAGGGCTGCAAAGGAGATTTTGTGTGTTGGCCCTTTAGGAGGCCGCCTATTTCTTTAGTAGACTCCTTTTCTTCCTGGCAGACAGTCCCCACTGATTTTCACAGCCAGATGTTATGTGGATGCCTCTTCCTGGCTCTGGGCTTGGGAGCCTAGTGTGGGGTTGAGACGCTATGCTCTTCAGGTTGAATCTCAGCCGCTGCCTGTGGGAGAAGCTCTTCTTATCAGTCTCCATGTTGCTTCTGCTGTCAATCCTTGGTTATAAGACTTTTATGCAGCCAGTCTTCAGTTGGTTATTCAAGTTAGTTGTTCTATATTTTAGTTGTCATTGCAGTTTGGTCCTGGGAGGAGGTGAGTATAACATCTACCTAGTCCTCCACCATCTTGGATCTCCAAATGCCTCCCCTTTGAGAAAACTTCTCCAATCATCTCTTTTTACCCCTCCCACCATGGACCTTAATTTGTACTTTTCTATACTATAAACTCTGCTTATACTAGTATTGTAGTTGCCTGTGCTCTACTCTTATCTGTTCCCCTAGACCTGTGCTCGCCAATATAGCAGCCATTCATTACATGTGACTGTTTAAATGAATTAATATTAAATTAAATTTAAAATTCAGTTTTTCAGTTTCACTAGCCCTATTTCAAGAGCTCATTAGCCCATGTGGCTAGTTGTACCTGTATTGGACAGCACAGATAGAGAACATTTCCATTATCACAGAAAGTTCTATTGGACAATGCTGGGACCAGATATCATTTACTCCTTCTTATGTTTATTGAATAAAATTTGTCATATTGAATCAATTAGAATTTTATTGGTAGTTTTTTTCTTGATTTTTCACTCAGCACTGGAGCTATATATTTTTAGCTTTTTTTTTAAAATTAAAAAAACAACAACATTGTATTTTTAGCTTTTAGGAAGGTATTCAGTATTACCTGTTCCTGCTCTCTTTTTTGAGGATGCACTATGTTCTTCTGAGGCGAAGCCCCATCTCCTCTTTCTGTGAATTGCCTTCATTACAGGGCCTTTCTGAGAGTTGGTTAGTGTACCATCTTTCTCCGAGGTGTGTCCCAGGTCACTTTCCATGGTCTAACCCTAGAAGAGCATCCCTTAGTAAGGAGGCCTCTGCCTTGGGGGAAAGAGCAGGGGCTTCTGGGCCATCCAGGAGCGGCTGCTTGTCCCTCTACACAGACCCGCATGCCTGCAGGAGGCAAAAGACATGGACACAAGGACGTGCATGACAATTAGCAACTGCATTTTGAGGGATCCTTTCTCATTAAGTTCTTGCAAAAAATCAATTGCATAGAAAGAGGCTTCTGGGAAGAAACCATAAGGCCAGAGTGACCACAAGAGGGCACCAGCGCACCTTAAACAGCCTTTACTTCCAAAAACCTCAGGAAGGTTTCCCTGTGTTGCAAGGGGAGATCAGAATGAATACATATTAGATCAGAAAGGAATAGAAAAAAAGGAAAAAAAATCATTATATTGTTATGTCTAACTGGAAGGTCTTCTTACCATATATTTATGCATCCAGGGTCTCCTTAAATACAGAAATCACAAGAACATTAGACAATAATAGGCAGAAAAGGGATTAGATTGAAAATACTTCAAATGAGGATGTGAATAGGTCAGTAGACTTTAAAACAGAATAAACCTCACTTCGAAGCAAGGTAGCTATGGAAACATTACCAAAATCATTCTGTTACTTCATGGCTACAGTGGTTTCTGCAGCCAGGAAATGCTATCAAGGGAGTGCAGAATATTATTTTCTTATAAATAATACAACACAGGATCCTATATGGAAAGTTGCAAGAAATTAGATTTCAGAGGTAGAGATGTTTCAACAAAAATACCAAACCACTTTAATTTGGTTTCTGATAACTTAGCTCTGGGTTTGCAGTTGTTAAGTTTTTCTCCATTTCTGTTTTCTGTTGCAGAAAGGGAGCCTGTGAGAGATTTTTTCCATGTATCTGGAGATATTATATATACACATATGAATGCAAATTTAGCATGGCAGATAAAAGTCATCTGTTCATCCCCGGTATTCCCCAGATGAGGGCAGGTGACCTATATTTACATGTAGACAAGGGTTTTGCTTTCTTGTAGGGGAAACGCCTGGAACTATGTTGCTTAAAGCACAGGGCTCTGCCACTGATTCTTGGACTAACCACCCATGCCCTTGAGCTTCCTGGCCAACCCCCACGAATACATACTTGGCTGTTCCCTGAACATGCTGATCATGTAGATGGAGTTGTTGGTAAATAAAGTAGGTTGATGTAAGAGGGATAAGTTTTTGGTAAGCAGGGTAAATGTGGTACCTGCCCTGGAGATATGGTAAATGTCATGCTGGTAGACAAAGAGTGAAAATTTGATATTATTATGAGGCCATTCAACCAGGGGCCCACATGCCCCCGTCCTGGCCTTACACAGACCCTTTCTCCCCACAGAGTTTCAAGGGAGCTGTACATGCAAAGAATAATAACAAAGCGGAAACCAAATACCCAATATGACAATGAAGCATGATCTAGCTAGAGATGAGTTGTCCATGTGCCTGAGGTCTCAAAATGAAGTAAGATCTCCTAGCTCCCCCTGAATCTAAATATTGGAATGTTACCTGTACCAAGCTGGCCACATAGAGAAAGGAAGTCAGAGAGGTGGGGTAGGTAGCAATATACAGAGCTGGCCATGGCTTACCTACATGTGTGGAGAAAGAAGAAAGAAAAAGACCAGAGTAGACCTGTGTATTGTTTAAAAAGCTGTGGTACATATAAGCTATGGAATACTACTCAGCCATAAGAAAAGATGAAATATTGCCATTTGAAACAACATGGAAGGATCTTGAGAATAGTATGCTGAGTGAAATGTCAGTCAGAAAAGCTAAGAACCATATGATGCCACTCTTACGTGGGATATAAAACTGAAACTCATAGACACAGACAACAGTATGGTGGTTACTAGAGGGAAAGGGGTGGGGGTGGGGAGGTAGCAAAGGGTAAAGGGGGCCAAATACATGGAGATGAAAGATTATTTGACTGTGGGTGGTGGGCACACAATGCAATATACACATCATGTAGCATAGAAAGGTTTACTTGAAACCTATATGAGCTTATTAGCCAATGTCACCTCAATAAATTTAATTAAAAAAAGAAAATGTCCCATTCAATATCCTGGTAGGGGTAGGGTAGGAATTTTTCACAGTCAAACTTGTCGTAGGGAAAGAGATCTTAGGTTCCTCCTTGTGCAGAGAAGTGGATCTAACACTTTAGTGTGCATCAGAATCACCTATGGGGCTTATTGAAACATACGTTGCTGGGCTCCACACTAGAGTTTCTGATTCAGTGGGTCTGGAGTGGGGGCAAAGAATTTGCTAAAAAATTCCTGGGGGGGTGCTGATACCTCTGGTTCAGGGACCATGCTTTGAGAACCACAGCTCTAGAACATTGTAAGTGGTCTAGGTAAAAATATCAACAATGTAGGTATGATATAGATTTAATTCTGTTCCTGAAACAGAAACCTAACAAAGAGCTCATTTCTTTAAAACATTTATAGTTCTTATATCATACAATTCATCATTTAAAGTGCATAATTCAATGTTTTTAGTATGTTCACAGAGTTGTGCAACTCTGTTGGATAACTTTCATCGCCTTCAAAGGAACTCCATTCCTCCCAACTCCCTAGGCAACCATTAGTCACTTTCTGTCTCTGTAGATTTGCCTCTTCTGGACAGCTCATGTAAATGGAATCATGCAATGTGTGTGTGTGTGTTTTCTTTTTTGTGTGACTGGCTTTTTTTTTTTTTACTTGGTATAATGTTTTTAAAGTTGATCCATGTTGTAGCATGTACCAGTAAGTACTTCATTCCTTTATGTAGCCTAATATTTCATCGTATGTGAATATAGCACATTTTATTTATCAGTTCAGTCATTGATGAACTTTTGGGTTGTTTCCACTGTTTGTGTATTATGAATAACACTGCTATGAACATTCATGTGCAAAGTTTTGTGTGCATACATGATTTCCTCTTTTTGGGCATATACCTAAGAATGGAATTCTCTAGGTTATATGATAACTCTATATTTAGCATTTTGAGGAATTGCCAACTTGTTTTTCAAAGTGGCTGAGATTTTACATTTTATATTCCCATCAGCAGTGAGAGAGCAATTTCTCCACATCCTCACCAATTCTTGTCCTTTAAAAGTTACTTTATATTTTACTTTCATCACCATTTATCCCCCATATACCCTCTTTTACCCCCACAATCACCACCCTGTTGTCCTCATCGATGAGTTCTTTCTCTCTTTTTTGCTCATTCCCTCTACTCCCCAATACCCCCTCCCATTTTAATGGCCTTAAGTAGTGTCTCATGTTGTTTAGATTTTTATTTCTCTGATGGCTAGTGATATTGAACATCTTTTCATTTGCGTAGTGGCCATTTGTGTATCTTTTTTGGAGAAATGTCTCTTCTGATCCTTTGACCATTTTTAAATTGGGTTATTAGTCTTTTTATTGTTGAGTTGTAATACAGTCATGCACCACTCGACGGGGATATATTCTGAGAATAGTACCCTACTAAGGGATTAGTTGCAATAGTGCTCTCTTGTGAACTAAACCTTCCCCTTTGTTTAAGGTCTCTGTCCAGATCTGCTGGCTGACCACCAAAATCTTGTCTTCCCTTCAACTTAGTAATAAGAAGCAGTTGCCCAGACAGAGACTATATTTCCCATAATCTCATGCAGTAGTTGGGGCCATGTGACCAGTTTTCACCAATGGAATGTGAGTGGAAGTGATGTGTACCACTTCTACATTGTGGCCTTTAATAGGCAGGTGGACCATCTCTGTAACCTTTTTCACTAACTAGATGCAGAAGTTGCAGAGGATGATGTGGCTCTGGGGATGGTATAGCCAAAAATTGGAAGGAGCCTAGATCTCTGAATCAGTGGGCAGAGATGGTACCTGATCCAGGGAGGGTCAATGGGGCCCGAGTTTGTCTATCAACTATGTCTGCCCATGAGCTGAGGACTGTAGGCCCCTCCATAGACCCAAACAGAAACTTCTTGGTTCAACAGCATGCTTTTTTTAAACTAAAAGAATAAAGATTTAAATTAAGCACTATAAATAGTATTCAATAATCTTTAGATTTACCTCATCAGAATCTAGCTACAATCAATCAAACTTGGCAGTAGTTTATTCTTACACAATTCATGAGTTAGGGCAAAACTCCCACCAACTTACAGTAAGACATTAAGATACCTACTTAACTCTTAAGGGCAGGGAATGAGGAGCTACACCTTATGTCTGATCAATAGCAAGCACACCAGCTGTTAATGGAAAGAGACATTGAATGACGCAGAGAGAATTCTGGGATGATGCATTGGCCATAATGGTCACATGGTCATTAGTGAATTTGGGCTCAAACTTTATTGAGAAAAATAAATAAAGGCATATTAACTTCAAACAAGTCAAAATAAGTAAGAGGTGAGGTGAATTTTGGTAAGTGCAGGAAATGGTGTTAGTCAACTAATTTTTTAAAGAGTTTGGTAATTTCAAAACGAGAAATCTGCCTGTGACCTCACCTGTGTTTGTGTTTTTCTTACTGTTTTTTCCCCTAGAATTTTTTTGAAAAAATTTAATTTTTCCCCCACTTTTTTCAGCAGGACTGAAAAAAAAGATGCTTATTAAAATTTAATCCAAGATGGGTAGGAAGAGCAAACTGCAAACTGCCACCAGAATAGATATGATGCTGGCAGTCTCGTAGAGAAGTACAAGGGCTGGAATAAATGAACATAGGGGTAAAAACTGGGGGAGAGTTCTCATACCTACTGGAATATTCCTCACAAGCTTTTGTGCGTGCATGTTAAGTGTGTGTGTGTGTGTGTCTGTGCGCGCGCGCGCGCATGTGAGCGCGCTGGTGATACAAACTTTTTATTTGGAAATAATTTTAAACTTCTAGTAAAGTTGCAAGAATAAAAATATAATATAAGATACCCATATACTCTTTCCATGTGTTCACCTATTGTTAACATTTTGCTGAATTGCTTTATCATTTCCCATACTTGTGTACTCTCTATAATACATACATGCTCACACGTAATTTTTTCATGAACAATTTGAATGAAGGTTGTATATATCATGGCCTTTTACCTCTCAAGACCTCAGCATGTATTTCCTAAAAATAAGGATAGCCTTTTAACCACAGTTATCAATTTCATTAAATTTAACATTGATACAATACTGTGATTTAATTTACTTCTGTATTTCAGTTTTTTCTGTTGATCCAATGATGTCCTTCATAGCATTTCCCCTCCTTTTCCAGTAATGGATCCAGTCTAGGTTCAGGCATTGCATTTACTCATTATGTCTTTTTAGTCTCCTTTAATCTGAGACATTTCTATAGCTTTTCTTTGTTTTTTGAGAACATTGGCATTGTTTTGAAGAATTCAGTTCTTTTTTCAAAAAAAATAGAATGCTCTTAATTTTGGGTTTCTCTGATGTTTCCTGATGGTTAGATTCAGGTTATGCATTCCAGGCCTAACCTTCAGGTAGCACCAAATCTGGAGGCATGCAAAGTCCATCTGCCTTTCATTGGTGATGCTAATTTTGTTCACCCACCTTTAAGGAGACCCTTTAAGACCATGCAGATATTCTGTTTCTCATCAATATTCTCCTCTATGTTTAGCAACCATGGATGATTCTTGCTTGAGCCAATCTTTGCCCTGATGGTTGCAAAATGATGATTTTCAGACTCTAGCACTCCCCACATTTACCAGTCAGCATTTGGCATTCCCTGCAATTTTGATTCTGTTATAAGAGTAACTTTTCTTCACAGAACTCAGAAAGAACTAATTTCCATGATGCACAAATTTTAATTCTGCTTCTGTACCTCAAAATAGGATGTTTTACCCTTATAGCTGACAACCTACTAAAATAAGATATCATAGAAAAACTTCTCTTAATCTTGGTTTAAAAATATTACGTTCTGTTGAAATATTGTGTAGGTAGAAGGAGGAATGTGAGTTGAGTTGGAGGTATTTAGCTCTTATTAAGCAAACAAACAAGTAAGAAAGAAAACAGTTGACTCTCATGGGGCTGGTTGAAGAAGGCCTTCCCCTTTGTGTCAAATCAAACAGTTGACTCTCATGGACAGAGGGGCTGGTTGAAGAAGGCCTTCCCCTTTGTGTCAAATCACCCGTTTTCACTAGTAAAGGAGAAAAGCTACAGTGTGCGTGTGTTCCACACCACATACAGTCTGTGGCCTGAGTCTAATCGCTTTTTCTTCTTGTCTGTTGGCAAATGCTGTGGAGTAGAAGGTCAATCTCTCATGCAGAAGATCAGACTGTTAATTAGAATGCTAAGACTGCAGAGGGCACCTTCTCACTGATAAGCTGTGTGACGGCAGCTAAAATTGTGAAAAGCTGGAGAAAAACCGTATGGAATATTTGTTGGTACCTAAATCTCTAATGCCCTGAAGGAAAAAAAGAAGCCAAGTATCAACTCCAAATAGGATTTAAACTCTAAGGAAAAACACAGGGTAAATTCTAGTTTAAATTTGAGAAAGTGCCAAGATTATATTAAGCACTGAATAATTACTGTTAAAGGTAGTAACAATGGTATATGTATTCCTTTAAATCTTGCTCTAAATGCTGTAATCAACTTTATCTATAATAATAAAAGTGTAATATGCTAATTAGACCGGACATTCTTCCTTCCACACAAAACTGTGGTGGGCAGGGGCCGAGGCAGAGGCAGCAGAGGCCTGTGGCCCCCATGGCGGTGGGCAGGGGCTGAGACAGAGGTGGCCGCCGTGGCAGTGGGGACCAAGACCCTTGCACGAATTTCAGGCATCAAGCCTCTAGTCTATAATAATTTGAGATAAATTGTTAAGCTTTGTTAACTTAATAAAGTATTCTATTTCTATAGAAAAACAGAGGTGTGGAAAAGCATGTTAACTTCTTTTTCTGGTGGGAAGCCTTTTGTTCCAATTGAACAGTCCAAGGCCAGGTCTGCTCTAGGAGTAACTTGCTCAAATTATAGTCATGGCTAGAAGAGGGAATAGTCTATATGTGTGAACTCCAAAACCCAAACCTACAAAAGAAAGTAGCAAGCAAGTTCCTTGGAGGAATGAGAGACAATGAAAGGGGCCATGAAGGTCCTGGGAGCCCATGGAACCAGGATCCTGCCCTGCACACCTAATAGGCTGATGGGGCTCTGAAGTCAGGGAGATAAACATCAGTTGAAAAGTTGGTAAGGCCTTGAACACACCATCTTTTTCTTGATGCCTCCTATTCACATTGCAGGGCCAATTTCTTGCCATTTTCCAAATCCCTTCTGCTATGCTCTTGTTGATGTCACACATTCTAAACTGCTAAGGACTGGGGCCCTGTTAAGAGGATATTTTCCCCAAAGTGTTAGCAAAAGGTAAAGCAATTTCCAGAAGAGATGCCTTGGAAATGGTTGTTATACTCTGCAAAGTATGGAGGATGAACATGTAAGGTGAAAGCATCGGCAAGGAAAGTGTTGGGTTTAAATCACAGCCCACCATTTCCAAACTGGATGATATTGGGTATTAGTTACTGAAACTCTCCAAATGTTAGTTTTGTTATTCTCATCACAGAGTTAAAACTATTTACCTCTTGGGGTTGTGAGGAGTAAATTTAATCCTATCTAATAATCCTATCTAATAAAGACAGAATATGCAAATTGGCCACCACTTTGTGACAATGATGGCAGCGCCCACAGCCAATAAGGAGGGAATATGCAAATTTGTGTGACAAAGATGGTAGTGGCCGGGATGCCTGCATCGTCGCCATGCATCCGGCCTCTTCGGGCCTATGGGCATCTCACGAAGGCAGAAAGGCGGCTCCGGCCAGAGCGAAGGCAGTGCCAGCAGCCAGGGGAAGGAAGGCCTATTCTTGCACAAATCTTCATGCATCGGGCCTCTAGTAATTTATATAAATGTGTTGGTCCAAAGCTTGAAACATGGTCAGCATTAAATAAGTGTTAGTAGCTATTATTGTCATGCCTATATTACTGTGCCTGATATTAAAGTTCCTGTGCAATCTGCCTCCAGCCTGCCTACTTATCTTGATCCTGACCATTCATTCGTTCTTGATTCCTGCAGTAATGTTTGTCATGGGCACGCACCAAGCTCTAGTCAGGCCTGTGCCAATTTTTTGTCCTTATTCTCACCTTTGTCCTTACTGTGGCTTCTGAATAAAGTGCCTGTTCCCATTGATTTCATCCCATTCCCTGAGGCTCAACTAAAGTCCCATTTCCTCTCTAAAGCCCCTTATAGCTATTTCTGCTCTCTTTGGGCTCTACCTTTTTTTGAATCACTGTTGTAATTACTGTTTGTGTCACCAAGTTTTGTGCTGAATTATATAGAGAAGAACTTTCTGTGATGATGAAAAGTTTCTATTGCTGTGTTGTTCAATACAGTAGCCACTAGCCATATATGACTATTGAGCCTTTTAATGTGGCTAGTGTGATTGAAGAAGTTAATTTTTAATTTTATTTAATTAACTAATTAAACTTTAAACTTGAATGGCCATCTTGGTTTAAAGTGTCAACCATTTACTCTGACAAAAGCTCTTGTGAGAAGTAATATACCTGTGTTCCCACTTGCCTCCTGGGGTCAAACCTATCTTCCCATGGGGTTCCCTTTGCCCATAGAAAAATGAAGGGATGGACTTGGGGGATGAGGAAAGACATGGAGTAGAGGGGCAGTGCTCAATAAGAGGGGCTTGGTTCGAGTTAGACTAAAGTTAGTGAAGGGGACCCAGTCAGATGCTTCCCATCTGTGTATGAGTAATCCTCTAGAACTGGCTGCACTGTTCAGCAGGATTTACAGGAGCCCTGTCCTGATGATCTGGCAGTCTTTGCAGCTTCACATATGAATGAAATCTCTACTGGGGGCCCTTGAGTCATTGTAGCTGACCTGTGGACCTGACCTGGAGTCCTGCTGTGTCATCCCATCAGGCCTCCACTAGGCCTCTGCTTGACCCTTTCTTGGAGAATCCTTTTACCTTGTCATTCAGCGTGGGCTCCTGATTTCAGACTCGTCAGAACTGCCTCCGACTCCTCCCTGTCTATCATGAGTTTATTCTGTGTTTCCTAGTGGTTCATAAACTATTAGAAATCACAGATCCCTTTGAGAAGCTGATGAGTGTAACGGACACTTAGAAAATTGCACATGGCCACATTCTTATGCAGTTTTGCATGCTAATTCAGCAGTGGCACAGAGCCCTTGAGGCCCAGGCCTCGGTCTGAGACCCTTGGTTAAGAATGCTTTCTTTAATCTGATCGTAGGAGCTTTATATGCTATTCCCTTTTCTCTTACTAGCACCAGCTCCACTCTAACTAATTTTGTACTCACTGGGTAATCTTTTGATGATTGGTTCAGGGCTCTAGTTACCGTAATAACAGAAACAGTCACTCTAAATAGCTATGGGGAGTATTTCAGTCACTATAAATATCTCTCCCCCTTGGTAGGTAAATATATTGACATTATGGCTTATAAATCCTCCCAACCTAGTCCCTTGCAAAATAGTTTTTAGAGCCTGGCTATATCTAGGTGAAATAATAAAATTCATAAAACAGCAGTAGTGAGCTCCAGACTCTGGATTAGAGTGCCCTCCCCATTCCTATCCTCATCATCTCCAGTTAATTAGAAGTTTGCATTTCCGGATCTGTCATGAACTATCATTTATATCCTCAACTGAACTTTGAATTTGCTTCTCTCACTCCCCTGGGCTTTCATCTGATCTGGCCTGATCTCTTGGCTCACAAAAGTTTAGAGTTAGAGGATACATTGAGACCATTTCTTGCAGAGGCCTGGGGAGGGAAGTGGCTGGTCCAAGGTCCCACAGCTGGTGGGTGGTAAGGCAGGGCTGGACCCCAGCTGCTTTCTATTCCAGTTCAGTCTCTCCTTTTCTCTATGCTCTATGGCTGGGTAGTTTTTGAGTTTTGGATAAATGACTTAAGAAGTAGAGCTTCTATCATATGTGTAGGGAGACCTTATTGCATGCCCTAGATATATTCTTGTAAACTTGATAATGAAGAGAATTTCAGTAAATTATATATTTTGTCATGTCTTTCAAAGATTAGAGCTATAATCCTTCTGTAAAAGCTTTCAGTCTTATACACTTGGATATAATAGGAAAAATTATGTGCTTAGAGGGAAAATAATTTTCTTATGAAGTAGTAAAATAATGTTCAGAATAAATCAACAAATATTAAAGTGTGATACAGCAATCTTTTTATCTGGAGGAAGATATAGTCTGTCTGTTTCTTTCAATTTCATATGCATTTTTCTCTATCCACAGGTAAATAATTTCCTTTGAAAAGCTCGAACTTTTATTTTTTCTCTCTAAAGGGTTTATCTTGCGTGATCACTATTAGCTGTTTATTTAACAGCTTAGATTAGCTTGCTGCAATGTTTGCTTAGTGTCTTGTGTAAATTCTTTACCATTAAAAGTCAGTTTCCCTCCTGGTATTATTAAGATTTATTATTTCTCTGAGTACGACTTTCTCGGAAGTGGAGTGTCTATAAGCAAAATAGATAAAAAAGAAGCAGTAATTTTGTTTTTTACCAGCCATAAGGTAGTCTATTTTATAATTTAATAAAAATAACTCTACAAGGGTGTATGAGGTAACATAAAGTTTCAGATTCTTTAAGGAGGAAGTCTGATGTCAATTTTCTTTCCTTAGTTACTTGCCATGATCATCTTTCCTCTGGCCGGTACCATCCTACTAGCCCCCTTAGCCTAGTCCTCGGTCAGTACATTTTGTGCTAAAGATCATTTCAGGGGGAAGTGCTTAAACAAATACGCTGCAGAGACAGTCCTCACACTTTATATTATTTAATCGTTTTAGCCTGCTCCCCCACGGAACTTTTATGTAGAGCAGCTACTAGGGAGCAAATAAATGGGTTTAAATGTCACCTCTTTTGGTTTTCTCTATTCACTCTCTGGGAAAAGGAGCTAATGAGCAGTGAAATGGGGTAACATAAAGATTCTTTAAGGAGGAAGTCTGATGTCAATTTTCTTTCCTTAGTTACTTGCCATGATCATCTTTCCTCTGGCCGGTACCATCCTACTAGCCCCCTTAGCCTAGTCCTCGGTCAGTACATTTTGTGCTAAAGATCATTTCAGGGGGAAGTGCTTAAACAAATACGCTGCAGAGACAGTCCTCACACTTTATATTATTTAATCGTTTTAGCCTGCTCCCCCACGGAACTTTTATGTAGAGCAGCTACTAGGGAGCAAATAAATGGGTTTAAATGTCACCTCTTTTGGTTTTCTCTATTCACTCTCTGGGAAAAGGAGCTAATGAGCAGTGAAATGGCCAGGCATGACATGCCAGAGAGGAAGGCCTGCCTGTGGAGCCCGCTGGCTGTGTAATCGGCTCCTGAATTATCACCAGGTGCCCCACGGTTTTATGACAATGTCTAAAACATCCAGGATCCAATGTTGAGGGGAGTGAGGAGAAGAAAGTGGTATTCCAGTTGGCCTGATATCCACTTTGTCCATTGGACTGGACTGGAGCTGTATCCCCAAAGAAGCTCTTTAGAGAAAGAATAATAACAGAAGGCAAATGGTACGCAAAGTACAACAAACCTGTTAGTGTTTACAGTACAGATGCTGACACTGCTTAACCTAATAGCAAGCTGTTGCCTAAGCATCTTTCAGAGGAAAATTAAAAGGATCCTAGATGGACTGAAACCAATTATATTACACTTTTATTTGTAGGGTGTGCTCAAGACTTCAGGTAAACACATCATAATTCATAATTCCACTGAAGATGTCTTCCTGTCACAGGCACCAGGGATGCTGCCGAGGAGATTCAGATTAAAGACCAGGGCTTGGTTACTAAGGCGTGGTCACATGACTTCAATGATGGAAGGAAAAAGTTCACTATCACAACATTAAGTAGAAATTAGAAGAAAGAACCAGTTATTCCTTTGTGGGGAAAAGAAGCCCAAAGAAACAGTGTGGGCCTGCCTGAAAAAGTTCTAGTATCAGAGGCCTAGGAAAATCAAGGTTGAGAAGGCTCTGAGAAGAGGCTTTTTTTCTGGACAGTTGTATTCTTCAGGCATAACGAATGGGTGATGTTGGCTGTTATGTTTATACTTTGTGGAAGAAAATCTACCAGATCAATCTGGGTGCCCCTGCTGAATTCCATAAGAGATGCTTCAGAAGAGCCAGCTGTTCATTCTGAGACGGCCACTGACTGGCTCCGTGGCCTCTGAGAACCCACTTTCTTACTTTGAGCATCAGTTTCCTAGGACCTGTAAAGAGAAAGGACCATGTTAGCTCTAAAAAGAGTTGATCCTAAGGTAATAATATTTTGGATTCAGAAAATGCCTCCTCCTCTCCCCTCCACATTTAGAAAATGCTGTCAATACTTAAAACCCCTCTGTCATTCACAGGAATTAATTTACTCTTATTGCAGTTGGAGTCAGGGGGAGTCATGAAGGCAAGTGGCAGGCACAAGGTGACCTTGTCACCTTTCAGAGGAGAATGGAGAACTGTATTCCTGACTTGTAGGGAACATGAAAAGGAGTCTGATGAAATTGATGTTTGGTGTTTTCCTTAGTTAACTACATCAAATCAAGTCAGTCATATGGGTCTTTTCTTTTTCTTAACAAGGCCTCTCTGTCTTTTTGTACTTTGACCAGAATTTATCAACAGTAGCTAAAGATACCAAGATGGAAATGATGTCATTTTTGGGGTGTATTTTTGTGTGTGTGTGCTACATCTGTGGGGTGGAGGATGTGACACGAGAGCCTGTATATGAGAACTCATGTGTCATAAACTTTCTTCCCAGGAGGATCTATTAACACCCATTTTTGTATAGTCCTAACCAGGGCTGTATCTAACATCTGTATGAAGAGATGCCCTGGGCTGAAAATTGGGGCCCTTTGGAAGAATGTATCATCAGCAGCTCTCACTCATGTTTCTTGGCCCCACTAGTGAGAAAAAGCCACAAGTCAACATTCTCTGTTCTAATTCTCTGCCACTGTCTTTATAAGTGGCTCTGGGAGATCCTGGGAGCATCTCAGGAATGTTTGGCATCTAGGCATTTGATACTTTTACCACCTTCTCTGCCCAGCTCTGACTTATAGGATGCTGACTCTTGTCACTTCTGTTCAAGGTCTTGATATAAGTCCCTGGGCCTAGAAATTAGGATTATTGAATGTATCACTTCTACTTGGGCCTATTACTCTTGAAGCAAACCTATGTACCTCCTTTCTTTCTTTTCTCAGGATAGGACTTACTCTAGAAGGTCTTTAGTTCTTCACATGAACAGACCTCTCATGATTGAGTCTTCAGGCTTAAGCTAAAGTTCTCACCCCCATGGATTCTGGATATGGAGTCAAAGCTGACCTACTGGCTCCTTATATGAGGGTCCATGATGCCTAAAGACAAAAGAGAAAACCCTCAGCTCACTACTCCCCTTGGTGTGAGATCTCCCATTATGGGACAGTAGGGGTGGAGGGTATTTGTGATTCTGTGGCCTTGCTACCCTTCCATAATATATCCAAGGTGAAAAGTGGAGAACTCGCCTTTGGGCTCTCTTCATTCCCTGCTTCTGCATCTTCAATGCCTGTTACTAGAAGTGTGATGCTCTAAGCTCCACCTGCCTGCTGGGCCTCTGCATGGTGCTGCATGACCTTACTTGACTGCCATAGACAGGACCCTGTGCTGTGAGCCTCCCTTCTTCCTTTTTTCCCTATCAAAGCTTACTTGTCCAGGGTGCCATTCCATCAAGAGCTTATCTTTTCTAGGAAATAATAAACCACTTTAAGCTGAGATGTTGGATAATGATAATGACTTTGCAATACCTCTTCAGCAGCTGTTCCTGATGGAATGTAATCGAGCTGAGAGGTCATACCCATCTTTTGGATTTTGGGACTAAAGACCAAGGCCTTGCCACGAACATGAAAATGACACGGAGTGGGTGGGGCACCTGCCTGTGGAGACAATTCACACAGGTTGCCCTTCACTTATCTCCTCTTCATCCTCCAGGGATCCTGATAACCAAAAGTTATGGTTGGATGACTGTTTAGATCCAGAACATGCTATCTATTTGAAAAGGCACCTTTGCCTGATGATATTTAAGAAAGTACACTATTGTCTGTCTGCAAGAGTAAGAATGGCTGACTGAGGAGATCAAGTCTGGGCCTTCATTCAGTTGAAGGTGGAATAATGGAGTTAATATGGTGACCTATGGAAACCGTGGAAGAAAGAGTATTGGTTGAAGATAGAAGCAGACAGAAGAGAGTATTGGAAAATTTGACCACAGTTATCTTAGGGAGATCTGGGTTATGAGCATGTAGACATTTAAGGAGAAGTAAGGCAAGTAGGTTGGAATAGACATTTTTTTCCCCCTTGGAGAAGCCAAGGTTAAGGTCATTGTTAGATAAGAACAAGGGCAGTGGTACTCCTCTGGAAGTTCTGGATGCTCACACCCACAGCAATCCTTGCTGAGCAGATGGAAGAAAGGATGCCTGAAAGAATGAATGAATACTGCCAATATATTCTCTGTGCTTACAAAGACTTATTGGGTGAATCAGAGTTAGTAATATAAATAGTTACAGTGGCAGTGACAGTCTTATTTTAAAAATCAACTTTAAAATCTATTCTAAAATGTTCTAAATCCTATGCACATTCTCTTTTGCATTCCTTTGAGGCCTCAAGTCTGTTATTTGCAGTGTTTATTACTTTTAAGCATATGGGAGTACATATGATGTCTGTCCACTTTTTCTAGAGCTAGTAAACAGACTCGGAACAGGACCAATATGGTCATATTCACTTTGCCATTGACCTTGTGCAGGATCCTCAAGGTCAGTAAGGGTGGTTGGATTTTTGGTCAGAATTGACTTGTATTCAGCAGGAGCTGGGTCTCCCGCCTACTAACATTTGTAATCTTTCCTTACTATCTAGCCTGCTGTAAAATTACTAGTACAGTTTCCCCAGGCAATGACTTTGTGATTTTCTACTTTTTTATTGATCAATAAACAGTTTTAAACCAAAAAACCCCACAGTGAGAATAGCAACTTATTTGGTGCTTGTAACTACCTGCCTTGGAGAAGAAAGAGGAATTGCAAAGATAAGAGCCTCAGGCTCCTGCTGCCTTCTTGGGCCAACAGCACTAGAGGAAAACAGAAAAATGCAACCATAGGTTAACAAAACAACATCTGATTACACTATGCTAAAGAACGGATTGTTTCCTGTGAAATTAACCCATTGTTTCTTTGACCCCTGGACACATGCATCACCCTCTGTAAACTTTAAGAAAGCAGGTTTGGCTATTGTGTTCTCTGCTGTTTTTCTAGTGCCAAGCACAGAGCCTGGCATAGATTGAATGTCCAGGAAACATTTGTAGAATAAAATAATGAAATTAAATAATATAGTTATACAGGCTTGAGAATAAGAGGGTGAATTTATTTCTTTGTTATATTGAGATGGGTTTCTACTAGTAGTAATTTCTATGCGTAAGTCCGACCTCTCTAGCTAGACATAAGGAGAGACCCTAGGCCATATGTGTTTTATGTTTCCTGTGGCAGTAATTTTAGTTTATGACCATGGAAATAGCTCTAGGTGGCAATGACTAGGTCTCCAATGGCTATGGCTTCCCATCATCATATTTGTTTTCTTTCGGTTTTGTTTTTGGGTAAATAGAATTTTGAAAATAAATTTAGAAAATAAAGCAATATTTTTAGTAAAACCAAATCAATAGGCAGCTAAGGATAACAGAAAATTTGTGATCTAAATTGAAAACTGTCCACATGGGCACATTTTGAATCCTGGGAGAGGTTTCTTCTCATATTTGCTGATATCATTTGTTTTATCCAAGGAGTGTTTGGAGAATGGATGCAGTTAAAGTGTGCTCTTTTTAAAATTTTTTTTAGTAATGTTGTCTTTTCTGATGAAAATGTTGAGAAACCGTTGACTTTTGCTTTTCTTTTTTTCCATGGTGACAGCAACTGACCAACACTTGTTGTCTGTGTAATGATCGTGACCCAGGGATGGCAAATTCACTGATGACACAGGCAGGGTATCAAAGAAAAAGGGAAGGATAGGAGAGCTAGTTTATAGTTCACAAAAACAAGTACATTCTTTTCACAAATCCCACCTTAAATAAAAAAGGTGCTTTAATTCATCAAACAGCATCACAGACATTGGACCTGGAAGGGCTTTGGGAACCACTTTGGACCCCAGCCATGGGTTGTGATTAGGGATCGCAACCCTTGGTTGTCCTCCGCAGTGACACCCATAGGAAACGAATATGTGTTCCAACTACAGGTGGAAGCTCAGGTAGTCACTTCCCCCTGCTTTGCTGGTCTGTTCTCTCCCAGGTGGCATCCTCTGATTTCTGGGTATCTTGGGCTCCAGGGAGGCTCTTTCCAGGGCATCTACAGAAAGTCTGAGGGTGCAGCTGGGAGTGAGGTTCACTGCCATGAAGCACTGGACCCACTCTCCACACCAGGAAAGTTGTTCAGTGCCCGTGGGCTCTGGGTGTCACGGCTCCAGCCCAGTATACCCAGTAGCATAAGGCTTTACATTCAGTCAACTGATAAAAACTCTGTCCTTTTCAAAATGTCCCAGAAAGCCAAAATAACTCCTATTTCCCACGCAACGTTAGAGCAGATTTATGCCCCTTTAAGAACACATGTGGTGTAAAAAGATGAAGGAGAGAGTGCCTAAAATTTTACATATGGCACCAAGGTAATCCTAGCTGAGTTGGCTTCTCTCTGGAGAGCGCCTGCAGGGTATAATTAGAACAGAGATAGCCATCCCAACAGATCTATACTTGAGCAAATCGTGGCTTAGACAAAATTGGAACCAAGGCTAAATTTATCAATAACAGGGTTTTAAAAAACGGAAAAAAGACAAATGAAGTTGAAATTTCTCCTTGTTTATTTTAATGTGCAAAACACTTTCTAGCTGATTGATGCCACGGCTTCAGTGTATTTTTCATTTTTTATTTATTTTGCAGTTAATTGGATTTCCAGGCTTTGTGGCCAGTCACTGCAATTGATCCCTGAAAAGATGGATTTATTGCTTAGACAGGCAGAATTCTGACAATCTTCAGAGGATGGAAAATAAAAGAAAACAGCCCATACACAGAGCACTGTGGGTCACCATTGGGTCAGACCGGCGAGATATGTTACAGCTGGCAGGTTTATGCCAGAACTTCAGCACAAGTAATCTTGTTAAGTGGGCAGCACCAGGACCCAGCAGAATATTTTGTAGGATATTGTCAGTGATCCATGCTTAGGAGGAAATGTAGCCTAGGTTGGAGGACCCAATGTCAGATTGGACCCAGACAGATTGGACCCATGGAAAATGAACATGTGTGGGCCAGACAGTGGTGGGGCAAAGAGTATTTCAGGAGATGGAACAGCACATGCAAAGACTAAAGTACACTCTTCAAAAAAAAAGAGTAGAACATGACTGAAATGTGGAGGGTGAAGGAGAGACTGGCATGATATGCAGCTGGGGATAGAGTGGAGGGGGTGGTGTTGGAATCATGCAGGGCCTTGCGAATTGTGTTAATATTAACCTTTAGCCTCACCAGAGCCGCATTTGTGGCCGATGCCTGTAGTTTTCCGTTTAATTAGTATGTTTCCATTGTGACTTATCTCCAGCTCCTGTCTGCCTATCTGAGGGCCTAACTTCTCTGAGACCTCCTTGTGTTCTGTTGGCATTATTTTGGTGAGGCAGATGCACAGGCATAGACATCTTGCTGTATGAGTCATGTGGTTTGCCAGGACCAGCTCCAGTTCCTCTGCCCTTCTGGTGGTGAAGTAAGTCCTGGCTTGTCCAAGCTCCTCTCTGGGATTGCATCCAGCAGAACCTAGGGGGAAAGGTCAATGTGGCAGAGGAATTATCCCCTCATCTGTCTTCACCTTCTTCTACTTTAATAGAACAACTAGGTTGGAGATATTTCCCAGTCTCCTCTGCAGCTCAGAAACAGGCTTTTGTTCAAGGTCAGGCCAATGGGATGTGAGAGGAAGATATATATACAATTTCTGGGACATGCACTTAAAGAAACAGGGCACCCCCCCCCCCTTCTGCGGGCTGGAATGTAGAGGCGGTACTAGGGGAGCCATTTTGGACCAGGTGTACTAGGGACCGCAGAAAGAGTGACTGATGGGGACTGCTTCCATCTGGAAAGTTAGGTGAGAGAGAAATACATTTTTTTAAATATATTTTATTGATTTTTTACAGAGAGGAAGGGAGAGAGATAGAGAGTCAGAAACATCGATGAGAGAGAAACATCGACCAGCTGCCTCCTGCACATCTCCCACGGGGGATGTGCCCGCAACCCAGGTACATGCCCTTGACCGGAATCGAACCTGGGACCTTTCAGTCCGCAGGCCGACGCTCTATCCACTGAGCCAAACCGGTTTCGGCAGAAATACATTTTTATCTTACTCAAGTCACTATTATTTCAGTCTCTGTAACCACAGATGACCTAAAGCTTCATTCAGCAGTTCTCCAAGTGTGGTCTCCGAACCCCTGGGGGAGGTGGTCTCTGAGACTCTTTCAAAAGGTTCACAAGTTCAAAACTATTTCATAACAGCACTGAAACTTTGTTTGCCCTTTTCACTCTCATCCTCTCATGAGTGCATAGGTGAGTTTTCCAGAGGCTATTTGATGACTGATATCACAACAGATTGAATGCAGAAGCTAACATTCAAATATGGCTATTTTCTATTAAGCCAGATATTATTAATAGGTTTGCAAAAGTGAAAATAAATGCCAGTCTTTTCAATAAAAGTTCTTTTGAAAATGTAGTTTTTAAAAAATAAAATATTTATGTTAACATGTTTACTACTGTTATTTTTAAACAAATTAAAGAAGAAACACATTTTTATTTCTAATGGTGAATATGAAAAGATGTAACCCACATATCTAAAAGGACTTTGGGGTTGTCAGTAAGTTTTTAGAGTATAATGAAACTCAAAATGTTTGGGAACCACTGTCCTAATCCAGGAACCTGGACAGTCCCTGCTCTAGGTCCCATGTACCTGTTATTTTGGAGATCTGCTGGGGTGGCCACCACATCTTCCTCTTCTGCACCCTGCTTTTGATTTCTTCTCTCCTGGTTTCCCCTGATTCTCTAGGATTTGACTTTAATTGACATAGAATCCACTGGCTACTTCCTCCATTCTTCACCGATTCATCCATTCACTCAACAATGAAGCTGTTAATATGGGCTAGGGATTGTGCTTGGTGTGGGGGTCAAGGATGACCGGCATGGTTCCTACCTTGGTTTGCCTCACCATCTAGTGGTGGAGAGAGGCTGTGAATAAATAGTGGCAGCCCAGGGCTCATCAGCACAGCAGCGGGCTGTACAGGGTATGAAAGTGAGGCAGAGAAGAGGATGATCAGTTCCTCCAGAGGGAGTGGGGGTGGTGGGTCAGGAAGGTTTTAAGGCAGAGGTGGCTTTGAGGGAACCTGACAAATAAATATAAATTAGCAAATTTATATGCAAGGAGGAGGAAGGGCACCCAAGCAGAGGAAGCAGCAGGGGCAAAGGTGCTGTGACTTCCTAGGACAGGCTGTTTTTGGAAAAGTCTAAATGGTTTATTATGGGATGAGAAGCTGGAAAGGGGCCAACACCCATTAAATAATGATAAACAATTTGGCTTTTAGCCTTAAGGTGGCAGGGAATCATGGAATAATTTTCAGCAGAGTGGTGTGATTGTATTAGGTTTTAGAAGTGTAGCAACGGTTCTTCAGCTTGGGTAGGGGTTGTATTCATTTGCTTCCAAGAGATGTTGCTATGCTGGGGCACGACTAGGGGGTGGGGCCAGACTAAAAAAACAGCCCCTTCATTTTTGAGGGGAAGTAGGGGACAAATAATTCTGAATATGAATGGTAAAGTATATGTTCTTTTGATTCATCTGTCTGCATGGACCCCCCCACCCCCCAGGCATTAGTGTCTAAACTTTAAAGAGGGAGGGGGCTATACAATACTTGGAAAGTGCTGTTTGTATCTGTAATTGTGACTACCCACGAGTTTTAACTAATTATAACTCTATAAGTTTGAAACTAATTATAAATACTTATGAGCACTTAATATGCGCTAGGCACTTTTTATGCATGCTATCTGTATTAATCCATGCCATCCTCACAGCAGCCCCTTCAGGTAGGTCCTGTGTGTATTGAAGCACAGAGCGTTTATGGGATTAGAGCCAGCCGTGGGCAAACTACGGCCCGCGGGCCGGATCGGCCCGTTTGAAATGAATAAAACTAAAAATAAAAAAGACCGTACCCTTTTATGTAATGATGTTTACTTTGAATTTATATTAGTTCACACAAACACTCCATCCATGCTTTTGTTCCGGCCCTCCGGTCCAGTTTAAGTACCCATTGTGGCCCTCGAATCAAAAAGTTTGCCCACCCCTGGATTAGACACTGCAGCCTGGGCCCGGAGGCTTCACTCTTGACTGTGACCTAGCACCGCCTTCTGGTCAGGAGCAGGGCACTCCCTGCAACAAGCTGGGGATGTGCAGGAGGCCGGAGGGCCTGCAAGATGCGTTCATTACTGTAATAACTTTTCCCTTCTCACCAAGGCCAGAGCGACTGGAGAATGCATGAGTTAGAAGTCCAACCAGCAGTTTCAGCATTGCGTAAGAACTTATTAGAAAGGCAAATTCTTGGGCCCTGCCCCAGACCTAGTGAATCGGAAACTCTGGAGTTGGGGCCCGGCACACTGTTTTTAAACAATCCTTTCGGGTGATTCTAATGTATAGTAAAGTTTGAGAACTACTGGATTAGAGATAAATCCCTGGGGGTGGGGTGGGGTGGTGATGGATGTAAAGGGAGGGGTGGAGGATAGATTGAAGGGAGAGACCGGAAGCCAGCAAACCATTTCTGAGATTGTTGCCATCACCACAGTAAGAAATCAGAGCCTGAGATCAGATTCTCCAACAGGACAGCACTTTAGAGTCACTGGGGAGCTTTTAAAACATACCAGTGCACTGGCTTTGCCCCAAACCTATTAGATCAGAATCTCTGGAGAACAGGACCCTGGCATCAGATTTTTAAAGAACGCTTCTTCTCCAGGTGATACTAATGTGCAGCCAGAGTTCAGAATCAGCGAAGATACATCAACATCTCCTGGAGGGCTTGTTAAATAGAGGCTATTGAGCCCCACTCACAGGGTTTTTGATTCAGCAGGTCTGTGCTGGAGCCTGAAAATCTGCATCTCTAACAAGTTCCCAGATGCTGCTGACGTTGCTAGTCCAGGGACCACACTTTGGGAATCCTAGCCTTATATTTCACCAATAGCCCTAGCAGGCTAAGCTGGGGCCAGGGGGTGGGACAGGAGCTGGAGGGGCCCTTCCGTGTGTCAATGTGTCTATGATGTGATTTATCTCAGTGAAGAAGGGAAAAATTCTAGGTAATTATCTAGATATTTTTACCTGCAAGACATGTTTATTACTTAAATTTGTAGACTTAAAATTTGTCTTTCCCCAGGACAACAGTGGCTTGAGATTCGATTTTAAAAAAGAAGCCTCATTTTCGGACATTTCTGAGTTTTCCTCTTAAAGGATCTCTCCTATGTATGAACTTGCAGAATGCAAGTGCTCTGAGGGGAATGCTGAGGTTTGAGTCATCATTTGAGATCTGTAGTCCCGAATCAGGCTTTTAGAACGATCACAGTTATAGGGCACTCAATATAATCCTCATTGCTCAAACAACTTCTGAAAATAGTCCAAGGCAATTTAACTTTTATTTCCTCTATAGAGCTTGTCACCATTTATTAATCTTAATTTCCCTCAATGTCGCATATCAGACGAGAGACCAATTTTTCTCCTCTGTTTCCATAACATTAATATTTAAATGGCAAAGTGTGACACTCACAAACAGCTTCAGAGGAGAGGGATGATATTTCTAGGAAGGAAAACCATGAGTAAATGCCACATCAAGGCTTCTTCCTTAAAAAAATGCTCCAAACAAAGCCAAGACGCCATGCAGGTGCACCTTGCAGTACAGAACAGAAAGATAAAAAGGCATTGCCTGTGAAATGAATAACATTACATGAAATGAATAACATGACGTAAAATGCATAACATTGTTTCAGAGACTTCTGTTCTAAAACTGAAGAAGCATTTGGGGAGGTGGAGGCGGAAGGCTGTGCAGGTGGAGATGCTGGCAGAAGTCTTTCTACTTTGAATGCTAATGCGGCCCACAGAAGAATCCAAAACACGTTCTCTGCTTGGTTTGTGGCTCCAGGAGGGAATTCAGTCTCATTACTTTAGATATCTATTTGGCATCAGTCGTGTGCTAGGCCCCGGGCTACAGGTGGCAGGACACCAAGATGAATGAGGCACAACCTCTGCCTTCAAGCAGCTGGTGAAGAGGATCAGACAAAGACCCAAGTCCTGTGAGACACGTGCCAAAGAAAGATATAAACAAAGTGGTCAGGACGTCATGGAGGAGGTGAAGGTTAGGAAAGCGTTGAAAGGACTTTTGAAAGATAGGATTTTTAACAAATGGAGATCAGAGATTTGGGTGGTGGGAGCAGTACTGACTCACTATACATTTCCAAAGCATTCATTGAGTCCTTACCTTATGTCAGGCACTATAATGGGCCCTGGGAATAGAAACATAAATAAAACTTTTCCCTTCCCTCAACAGGCAGGTCAATTACAGCACAGCAAAAACTTCCTGGAGGAAGTGTGGTCTAAGCTGAATCAAAAAGGATGAGTGGGGGCTACCCAGATAACGATGGGAAAATGTGGGGACAGGAAAGTACGGTACTGACAGAGGAAACATCACAACAACTTGAAGAGAAGGAGAACCAGGAGTTTGTGGAACTGCAAGGATCCGGGATGGCCAGAGAGTAGTGTGTTAGAGCAGGGAGAACAGGAGATGAGGCTGAGGTGTCATGGAGGCCAGATAAAAAAGGGCCTAACTTTTAGGCTCTTGCCCATGTAAAGGGTTTAGGCTTTTTTTCTATAAATCATGGGGAACCCCTAAGGGATTTTAACATGTGTGAGAAGATTTAAGTTTAGAGAGATTTTCCTGGCCATGGCATGGAGGAGGGTTTGGTGGAAGGCATGCAGTTAATGATTTGGGAACTTATGGCAGGAAAACAGGTGAGAGATGATGGAGTTTTGTAGAGTGGGTAGAAAAAAGGGTTGGGTTAAAGTGTTAACAAAAACGAATCAATAGGACTTGATGGCTGAGAAAGTGTGTGGTAGGAGAGACAGAGTCAGAAATGACTTCACATTTTTATTTTATTTTATTTGGGCCACATAAAGATGGTGGTGTCATTGATAAAGTTAAAAAATGAGGGAGGAGTAGGCGTCAGTTGAGAGATGAGAGTTGATGATGAGTTTGGGACAAATTGAGTTTGAGGTGCTTGTGGAACATTAAGATCAAGAGGTACAGAATTCATAGTTGGATACACGAGCCAGGATGGAGATCTAGATAGTGATTAAAGCCACCTAACTAGAGGAGCTCACTCAGGATGAGTGTGTAGAATGAAAAGAAATAAGAAAAGAATGCTCTCTGTTACTGCTTCTTTTTACCACTATGTTGACGGTTGTAGACAGTTCAATAAGGTAATGTTAGAAGTACAGGGATTGAAAAAGAGGAAATAAAACAGTCTTATTTTCAGATCATATGATAATTTACCTAAATTATTCTACAGACAGTTTAATAGAAATAATAGAGTTTAGTAAGGTGGCTGAGTAAGATTAATATAAAATCAGTTGCATTTCTCTATACCAGTAAAAATATAAAACAAAATTAAAGAGAAAACAATATCTACAAAATTATCATAGAATATAAGATAAGCTGTAAAAGACCTCTACAGGGAAAATCAAAACCTTATTAAGATATATTAAAGAAGACCTGAATAAGAGAGGAAGATATTGTGTTATGGATAAGACTTAATATCATAACATTTTAATTATCTGTACAGTCAATATATTTCTTATCAAAATTCCATAGTTTTTCACAGTACTTGATAAAATGATTCCAAAATTCACATGAAGGGGTAGAGGGCCAAGAGTAGTCAGGATATTTCTGAAAAGGAGGGGCAGGGAAGAAGGACAATGTGGATTGGTTCAGGGACAGACAAATAGACCAGAGGAACAGGTTAGAGAACTACAGATGAAACTTTTATATGTGACAGAGGTGACAATAAATAGGGTTGGGCTGGAAAAAAAGTTATCCATTATCCATATGGAAAAAGATAAAATTGGATTCTTGCCTTACACTATATCAACTCCAAATGGATTAAGCTTTAAAGAAATGATAAAGTGGAAAGACAAGTTATACACTTCGGAAAAATATTCATAATATATAGAACAAAGGATTAACATGAAAATATGTAAAGAGCTATAAATCAATAAGTAAAGCACACACACACACACACACACACACACACACACATACACACACACACACACATACACACACACACTCACTCCAATAGAAAAATGGGGAGCCCGGTCAGCGTGGCTCAGTGATTGAGTGTCGACCGGTGAACTAGGAGATCATGGTTCAGTTCCCGGTCAGGGCACATACCCGGGTTGTAGGCTCAATCCCCAGTGTGGGTGTGCAGGAGGCAGCCGATCAATAATTCTCTCCCATCATTGATATTTCTATCTCTCTCTCCCTCTCCCTTTCTCTCTGAAAACAATAAAAATATATTAAAAGAAAAATGGGAAAAAACATATAAACAGAAAAATTATCATATGACCAATAAACTTGTAAAATAATGTCAACATTATTAGTGATCAGAAAAATGCAAATCAGAGCCATGATGAGATATCATTTTACATGTATTTAATTGGTTAAAATTAAAATGTCTGACAATGCCAAGTAAGAGTAAAAATAATTTTCGAAAAGAGTTGACATCATCTCCTAAAGTTAAACATGCAATCAGTTTAGAGTTTAGCCTTGTCTTCTAAAGTTGAATACTCACATTTCTCATGGCCAGCAATTTAATTCCTAGGTATGTATATATCCAAGAGAAACTCATATACATGTACAACAGGATTCATATGCAAGAATGATCACAATAGCAAAAACCTGGAAACAATGTAAATGCCCAACATTATGAGAGTGGGAGAATAAATGGTAGCATGTTCACACAACAGATTATTTATTACCTGCTATTATCCAAAAATAAGTGAATCACAGTAACTTGCAATGATATGGATGAATCTAAATAACATCATGTTAAAAAGAGTAGTTTTCCAAATATTAGTTACAGTATGACACTCCCTTAAAACGTAAAGTTAAAAACAGTAATATGTATGTACATATATGTATATATAATATGTGTGTATGTATATATATAATAACATTAATTGCAATAAAATTGTATACAAAGAAAAGGAAGGGAATGAACCTGGGTGAGAAAAGGAAGCAGGAGGATGGAATGAGGGGAAAGGGAAGCATATGGTTAGATGTAGATCTAGTTTTATTTTTTATCAAGGTTCTAGTTTTATTTTTTGGATGATGCATTTGGGAATGCTTAATATATTATTAAAAATAACTAAATAACAGTAGCTCAGACATGGGCCAATGATGAGAGGATCATCAATCAAGGGTTATGATGATCCAATTCTGTGCATCTGAGGTTCAATTAGAGACAAATATTTTCTTGAATGAATAAATTGATGAATGAATGAATAGAAAATCATCAGTGACAGTGATCAGAGGGAAACCTGATACAAGCAGGCCTTCATCACATTACTCAATTTTATAAGAGAATGGACTTGCTGGGGCATTTCTTTAGGGAATTATAAGTGAACTCAAGGAAATTTTGGAAAAAGAAGTTATTAGGTTAGCTTATGCCTTGTCTAAAAATGTTCCTGGGTCATTCCTAAAATTTATACCATTTGCCATTCTTATAGCTTTGGGCATGCAGTCCTTTTATGCTTTCCTCTTGTGTTTTTCCCTGCAATTAAAGTGAGCTGCTATTGGACAATTTGCAGTTGAGCTGTTTGATCTAAGTCACGTGATCCAAAGGAGACATATTTAAAATGCAATCTTTCTTTTTTAAATGGTTTGAAATGGCTAAAGCATTAGGAGAATGAACAGAATCCCAAATTTCTAATATGAATTAGAATTTTCAAAGAATTTTAAATTTTATACAAGTCATTTCCCTCCTCACCATTAATATCAACCAAAATTTAATCCAACTTAGATTCTATTCCCAGCGTTTTATTGGACTCTTTTTCACCCTGCATCTTGTAATGTTGCAGTTGGACTGCTTAGTTTTAATCACTCACTATATCCTGCCCACTTCATGTGACCAGCAGAGACCTTAATAATGGGATTTTTCTCAGCTCATGGAGGTGCAGGCTAACTGTGGTTGACTGTTGAACTTTATGAGAACAATTAGTGTTCCTTCCTCTTGGATTTTTTGTAGTAGTCTGAGGAGGATAGGTTTTAGTTCTTCCTTGAATGTTTGGTAAAACTCCCCCCATTTGCCATTCTTATAGCTTTGGGCATGCAGTCCTTTTATGCTTTCCTCTTGTGTTTTTCCCTGCAATTAAAGTGAGCTGCTATTGGACAATTTGCAGTTGAGCTGTTTGATCTAAGTCACGTGATCCAAAGGAGACATATTTAAAATGCAATCTTTCTTTTTTAAATGGTTTGAAATGGCTAAAGCATTAGGAGAATGAACAGAATCCCAAATTTCTAATATGAATTAGAATTTTCAAAGAATTTTAAATTTTATACAAGTCATTTCCCTCCTCACCATTAATATCAACCAAAATTTAATCCAACTTAGATTCTATTCCCAGCGTTTTATTGGACTCTTTTTCACCCTGCATCTTGTAATGTTGCAGTTGGACTGCTTAGTTTTAACCACTCACTATATCCTGCCCACTTCATGTGACCAGCAGAGACCTTAATAATGGGATTTTTCTCAGCTCATGGAGGTGCAGGCTAACTGTGGTTGACTGTTGAACTTTATGAGAACAATTCAGAAATAGTTTTCTTGTTATGCAGTAACACTTGCCCTTTACTTGCCCTAAAGACTTGTTCAAAAGAATGAGAGACTAGGAATGAAAACACTTCTTAAGGAAACAGACTTAACCATTCATCATGTCATTTATCCCCACAGGTTCCTTTCCGTAGAAACTTTTCTCCTTAGGCCATAATAAACTAAAATAAGCTCATTCACACACTTTTGCCTCTACCTCTCTCATTTGGAGGCTAAAGTGTGTTGGGAGGTGGGAACCAGGCTTTGTGTGTGGTGGGTGTCCGACACCCTCCTGGGTCTGGACGTTATCATAGTTACATACTTCTTGGTTCTGAGCTTTTTTCTTCCATTAAAAACAGCCAGTCAATCACCAGCTGGTAGTTCCCATTTCTCCAAAACTATGCCTGGACATTTTGTGCTTGTCATAGAATTATATCCTTTAGTTGCCCATTAATTTTTTTCCCTTTTACTAGTTAGTTACTGAGGCAGAGCTAAAAAAAAGAGAGTCCTAAGTTCATAACACAGGTGCTCTGACCTCACCGTGCAAATTCCCAAATTTCCACAACCAGATCCCTTTTAAACCTTACTTAGATTTCATATCAAATATTCTCTTATAAAGGATAAAAGTTCTTTCAGCTAATAACAATGGAAACCCCACTTCCAAGGTAGAAACTGCTCCATTAGATTGGAAGCTTGTGGAGGAGAGGGTTGTACTGCACACACCTGCCTTCTTGGTGCCCAGCACCAGGTAAATTTCAGAGACTAGAGGTGAGATTTTGGCTAATGTGATGATTTCATAGCGTGGATACTCAAGTCACACTCTGCTAATCTTCCCTATTTTCCAAGCTGTTCCTGGGGAAAGTGATGAAAAGTACTACTCGGGCAAACACCAGTAACTCTCAGGTTAGGACTCTGATAAAACTGGGGAGACATGACTTAAGTCTGAGGAAAAAGTGGGGCCTCTCACCTACCCAGCACCCCTTAACTTGAATCTTAGGATTATAATGCTCAGGCATGCCAAAGACAAAGAGTGGCTTGTCCCAAAAGGGAACATTCCCAAATCAGCCCTGGGGGTAAAAGAGGAAGACTGAGAAGGGTGGCTGACCCACCTCAAGCACCAAGACCTACCAATCTGAGACAGAAAGGTAAATACTACACCCAAGTGCTGACTTCTGGAGCAAAGTAACCCTGCCCACTAGTAGAAAGTGGCCCTTGAATGTCTTGATCAATCAAGCTTAGTAATTCCTCCTCTTTAAAGGGAGAGCTAATAAGAGGAGCAGTGGAACAGTAACAAAGATGGTGGAGTCCCCTCCCCCATGATGAGTACTCAATAGGATTTGTTAAAAGGATGAATAAAATCAGGAAGTGTTGCTAGGGAGTTGTTACTATGAGAAATGCCATTTGCATGCACATTTCACATTAATAGTCACTATGAGCCTCTAGCAAGGATGCTGATAAAAAGGACCAATATGCTCCTGCTTTTCTGAATAAGATGTGGATGGAGAGGAACATCACTGGTATTCTGCAGAAGCCTGAAAGAGAAGTTATGCTCAAGACGATGATGTCTGGTAGGTAAGTTCTGGAGGGACTACAGAACCGGGAATGAATTTCATGTGGAAATTCAGAATATTGGATTTTCTCTTTCCTTCTCCAAACCAGTCTCCTTTTTCCCACAAATGGAGAAAAGAAAATCTAGGCCATAGCTTTGATGAGATGCCAAACTGAGCCAGAGCTATTTGTGGTGTTTGGCTTCCACATTTTATAAGCTATTAGAAGCTGGAGACAAACCAGGAAATAATATGCAAATGATTAAAAAGTTGGGAAGTACTTGGAGTGGAAGTTATATCACGCAAGGGGGAAGGTAGGAGCAGCTCGATCTATTTGGGAGAGTCTTTATCTCAGCTAAAAACACAGAAGAAGAAAAAGTCTGAAGTTGCATCAAGATAAGTTTAGGATTGGGAGAACTTCCTGATATAAGGATTATAGAACAGGAAATCCCCTTGCATTTCCACTCTAGTGCATGGTGCTTTGAGAGGATTAAAAATGTTTTCTGAGTGAATGAGCAGGTCAGAGAATCATCATCCTTGAAGACTTTAATGACCAGTACACATTGCTTTGCATTTGTTAATGTTTAGAAAGAATGAAAATTGTCTAGATGATTCTCACATCCTTCCAGTTCCTTAATTCTACAAATGCCCCCGATTGGTTGATTATTCACTCCAAAAGACCCTAAGGAGTATCTAGAGGCCACAGGTAATCTCATTTTTGCAGCACGGATCCACATTCAGACCTTGGTTTTCCACCAGAAACAGTTAGACTTTCTTCTCTACTGGAAAATTGCTGTCATTGTTTCCTTTCTATAGCGCCATTATTTATTCTAATCACCGAGGCTGTTACTCAGGTACCTGTGACACACATCAGTGAAAGTTATACATGTTCTGCAAGGAAGGGAGAATGAATCTCTAAGCTGTAGCCAAATTGGTTTCCTAAACGATGCTGCACGCCTTAACTGGATTTTGTGTGGTATTCTAGTGGAAAAGAAAGGTGGGGAGAAGGAAGGGTTCCTTCGGTTTTCAGGCTGTTAACTGTAATGCGGGGGAGGGGTAGAGGGAAGGGTTCCTTCGGTTTTCAGGCTGTTAACTGTAATTAGCCTGATTTCTGAGATGTAATTATCTTGCAATCTCAAAGCAAACACCCTGGAGGAAATTGCACTGTTAAAGACAGCATGGCATTAAAAATAAATTATTACCCTGGTGCCTGCTATTGCTGCCTGTGCCTTGTGATTTTTCAGGGTTTCCGTTAGCAAGTGCTTGTTTAGGGCTGGAGCTGCGCAGCCATGTTGCCAATGTTTGTACTAGAGAGGCAGGAGGCGTGGTTTGCTTAGTTGTAATAAGGGTGTGAAAACTTACCATTATGTTGGTGAAGGCTGGTGTCATACCATCCATAGTTTTCTCACCCATTCTCAATCACCAGGAAAATGGTCAAGGAAAGAGAGCACTGAGTCTTTAGTGCTGAACATTGATGGATGAGTGGAATGGAGCATCATAATCCAAACCTCAGGCAATTCACACTATTCACAAAGAAAAATTCAGATTGTTTAGAAATGACTGATAGGAAACAAGCAAAATTCTAACCATTGTGGGGACAAACACTGAATCATGAGTGAGCATCACTGACAAATCACAGTGGTTGGAAAGACCATACCATGGGCCTTGGAATCAGAGACTTGTGGGCGTGAACATATTCTTGCACAGGTTGTATACTGCACAAAGGCTCCCCACTGAGGGGAGAAGTGGAGGCTGAAATCCTGCCAGTCCCCCTGACCAAGCTGAGTGTCTCTGGGTCTGTGCCCACCCCAGGGGAAGGGCACATTTTTCCAATTTGTCTACCTCATGGAAATGCTTTATAATATTTTTCTGCCCAGAATATTTTACAAAGATGTTATGTAGACAATTATTTATACTTTGAGTGACCTTGATCAAATTACTTATTCTCTCTGAAACTCTGCTTTCTCTTGTATAAAAAGGATAATAATGATAATGATAATACTACTACTACTAATAATAATTCTCAGGATTATTTTGTGGACTCAAAACTGAATCTGAAAAGCATGTGTTCAATAGATGTCAGGAGTTTGATAATAATGATGGTTATAACCAAGACAATCATTATCATCAAAGATAATGATTTAAAGATTGGAGCCAGCCCTGAGCCAGTCATGGGAACCTGCAAGAGTCATAAGAACTTGGCTCCCTTTCTGACAGAAGTGAGGGTTTGGTTGGAGGATGGAGGCAGCAATAGGTAATTAACTGTGCCATACTTCTGTGTGGGTTCTGTAGGGTAAAAATTCTGCAGCCTCTGTACCAATTTATCTTTGCTGTTAGTTCACCTCTTGGGCTGGCTTTTCTTACATATCAGAAGGAAGAAAGGGAGGAAACCCTATAGAATTTGGAGTTGAGGATATGATAGTACAGAAAGGAGGGGTATGGCCATAGCAAAATATAGGAGGATGAAAGGGGAATGTGGGCGCTATCAATAATAAAAAAAAAACACACAAAAAGCAAAGCAAACCAAACCAACCAACCAAACAAAAAAACCACTGACTAACTAGAAACATTTTTTTTCTTCCAATGAGCCAAGCTGATTTGTATTAGAAATAATTTGAATAACTGAAATCCTCAGATTTTTATTGTAAAAACGTCTTTTTTACCAACATCACTATTTTCCCCTTGTTAAATTTCATCCACACCTCTGATGTTTCACTAAATAAATTATGAAATGGAAGGCAAATTAAGTCTACCCAGGTTTATATCTCACCATCAGGAATATAAAGTTAAATTTGCTCAGAGTTATTAATCGTGAGTTATTAACAAAATAGACAAAATACCCACTCTGGTTTTATGAGCTTTATTACTAGAATAGAATAGTGTCCGAAGACCATTTTCTAGATTGCTTTAACTCTGAGAGTGACCATATTGACCCATTAGATGCCTTATATGATTCTTCAAGAGTGAGGGGCAGGAGGAAACCTCACAATTTCCCCTTCAAACAAACCCATGGCAGTATTTAATATAGTTTGAAAAGAATTTTTTAGTGTCAAGCCAAAATAATTTTTTTTCTTTTTTGGTAGGTTCTTTAAAAAAGAAAATTCTTTGTAAATTAAAAAAAAAGTCCCTGCTCATTTGTTTGACTCATATAAATTAATAAATAATGTTGCTTGTCCAATGATATGAGCAACAGTGCAAATTACAATCCATTCTTCCATTTATGGCAACTCAGTGAACTTTATTAACAACCTGAATTACCCTAAAAGTCTTTTCTGACAACAAAAAATTAAAATATTTAATAAAATAGAATGAACATTCTTTTAAGTGAATAGCAGAATTTTCAGGTTAGGAAAAGAAAGACTCAGAGACCGTAACATGAAAAGGAAGGTGAAAATTAGAGTAGCAAGTAGGTACTCACTTCAGCTGTCCTAGGATGTGTTGCCAGTCTTAGTAAGCAGGTAGCTTCAATTTAAAGACTGCAAAGAATTAAGGTCTTGAGTATTCCTGCAGCAGGTGTTTGAACTGAGACCCTGGCCCCCCATCTTCCCCATTTAAATCCCTGAAAGGTCTGCACTTTCAGTGAAATGGTGGCTGAAAATATTTGCCTACGGGTGAAAAACAAACCCTATAAACCCTATAAAGACACTTGGCTGGTTTTGCCTAGGGGGGAAAATGTGTCTCATGAGAACTCACAAGACCATCTTATTATCCTTACTTGCATGATCCAGCAAAGAAATCCAAGAAAAGAAGTTAATAGGAAATTAGTAACAGACTAATTAAACCTATGGGATACCACTAAGGAAAGGACATTCCTTAAATTCAGATTGCACAAAATTCCTGCAGCTAAAATCCTGATAAACTCAAGATCATAATTCAAAATTACAACATTCACAAAGAACCAATCCACCACACGTGGACAGCTCACCACAAGGGAAAGAACAAGTCCCTAAAGCTACAGAATTATTGGATATGTCCTCTAAATAAAGTTGTTAAATTGATTAAAAACACAAAAGAAGGAATAAAAAATATGATAAAGAAATAGAGTCTATTTAATTATCAGCCAGTTTTGTAAAGAATAGAATAGAACTTACAGAGGTTAGAACAAAATAATAAAAACTAAAAAAACAGGATAAGTAGGCAGGAGTGAAACAAATAAGAAAATTGGAAGATTTTTGAAGAGAGATAAAAAGAAGGAGAATATGAAGGTAAGATTAAGAGACATGGAGAATAGAATAAGAAATACATAAAATTGGATTTTTGAAGACATAATAGAAAAAAAGCAAGGAAAGGTAATATTGTAAGCAATAATGCCTTGTGAATTTTCCAAAATGTTTTAAGACATAAATGTTCAGAGTCAGGAAATAAAGTAAATTCTAAACACTTTTATTTTTTAGTAAAATTAATTTCCTATTCAGATACATATTAATGAAACTTGGAAATCTCAATGACAAAGAGAACATAATCACTATAAAGCAAACGAAGATTGCATACAAAGGAACAAAATTAGAGTGACATCAGACTTCACTACAGGGACTACAGAAACCAGAAGACACTGGAATAACATCTACTTGCTAAAAGAAAACAGTCAATATAGAATTTTATATTTAGCTTTATCATACTACTGTGATGAAAGCAAATATCTTTATAAACGTTTTCAGGCAAAATAGAGAAGAATTACTGCTAAAAGAACTTTGCTATAGGACTTTCTAAAACAGAGGCACTTAAATCTGGTTGCTCATTGGAATCACCAGGAGAAACCAAAATATTGATGCCTGTGTTTACTTCCAGATATTTATATTTCATTGTTCTGAGATACAGACTGGGAATTGGGGTTAAAAAAAATCCCTGGTGATACTAGTGTGATGCCAAGTTTGGGAATCACTGGTATAAAAATTAAATGCAAGAAGTAATGATGAACAAATAATTGTTAAATATGTGCATAAATCTAAATATTTATTGCCAATAAAAAATAATAATATTGACTAAGAGAATATAAAAGCATCTTAGAACTAGATCACTGGACAGAAATAACATGTAAGAGGACAAGAAGGTGATTGGAAATTCAAGGCATTTAAAGTCCTTTTATTATTCAGAAGGAGGATAGATATATTGATTAACTTTGTTAAGTAACCATGTTAAAAATTTAAGGGTAATACAAAAAGAGTAGGAATATGACATGTAATTGCTAAACTGGAAGAGGCATTAATTTGGTAGGAGTGTGAAAAGGGGGTATAGAATGTAGGGAGGTCTATAACCTATATATATAAAAGGCTAAGTGATTGTCTGGCCATCTGACCGGTAGCTATGACATGCAATGACCACCAGGGGGCAGATGCTTTGAACGGTAGCTATGATGTGCACTGACCACGAGGGGGTATACACTCAACACAGGAGCTGTCGAGCTGTGGTCACTTGGCAGCGGTGGTTCTTGGGTAACACACCCTGAAACCAGAGAGGAGGGAGCCCAATTCCGGGGTGTGTCATCGGAGAACTGTCCTCTCACAATCAAGGACCCCTCAGGGGATATCAGAGAGCTGGTTTTGGCCCGATCCCCGCAGGCCAGGCCGAGGGACCCCACCTGCCAGAGGGACCCCCGCTCTCTCCGCAGACGCGTTTTGAGCCGTGGCTGGGGAGGGACCGTGAAGGTTGGCTCCAGGGTGTGTCCGCCCTGCTGGCCACTACCCAGGACCGCCTGCATTAGTCCCTGCACCAGAGCCAGTGCTTCGAGCCGGAAGACCCGAGTGTGAGTTATTTTTCTTTTTCTGCCCCCCGCCCCCCCTCACTCCGCAGACACCCTTCGAGCTGCAGCACCACCCTAGGAATTCTAATTAATTTCCTTTCGATGTGCACAAATTGATGCACTGGGCCACTAGTAGATTTAATAACATGTATTAGGCGTAGGCATGCAGTATAAGGATTCAATAAGGCAGGGCAGTGAAAAGAGAAGTGGGTGAGACAGATGCTACAAATTAAGAACGGATGTGACCTGGTGACTAATTTGCTAAGGGTATATAGTTGGAGAGGGTAGAGGGAGGACAACTCCACCTTCAGCACAACATGCCAAGGTTTTAGTCAGGGTGACAAGGAAAATGAGGGCAAGAAGATTGGAAGTCAAAGGGTTGAACAGAAATTGTGATAAACTGGCTTCACACATTGGGAGATAGCATTTAGGTGGTAATGTTTGGCAGCTGAATTGGATCCCAGGAAAACAATGACTGATCTAAGTGGGAAAGAATTAGACCATCTATCTAAGAAGAGGATAGAGAGACCAGAAGAAAGAGCAGAGGACTGAATGTGGGTATCTACATTTAGGGAGTTTATTTTAAATAATTTTTAAAATCCTCATCTGAGGATATGTTTTTTATTGATTTTAGAGACAAAGGAAGGGAGCGGGGGAGAGAGACATAGATGTGAGAGAGAAACATTATTGGTTGCCTCCTGTATGTGCCCTCATGGGGATCCATCCCACAACCTGGGCATGTGCCCTGACTGGGAATTGAACTTTGACCCTTTGGTGCACGGGATGATGCTCCAACCAACTGAGCCAGACTGGCCAGGGCTCTAACTTTATTTTTTAAGTCAAAAAGTAGTTTTGAATTGTTATTTTAAAGAAAATAAAAAGGCTACCAGGTGAGAACTCTTTTATTGTTTTCCTTCTCTACTTTACATATCATATCACTTCATCCAGTCTCATGGTGGATTTGTGGTGGATTAAACATGGCTGCAAATCCTTTGATACTTTTCTCATCAGGAGATAAGGTTCATTTTCTTCCCCTTGAACCTGGCCTGGTTTGTGTCAGCCTTGCCCAATAGAGTGTGGGCACAAGAGACATTATGCTAATTCTTGGTATAGAGTTTAAGAAGTCTGGCAGCTTCTGCCTTGGTCCCTTGGAGCCCTGAGCATCCGCACAAGAAGTCCACCTATCCTGAAGTCACTATGCTTTGAGAAGTTCAATCCATATGGAGAGAACCTCTATGCTATGGAGAGAGAGAGAGGCCAGGAGCATAGAGGTGCTACACATGTGAGTGAAGAAACTATCTTATAAGTGGATCATTCTGTCCCAATTGCCTCAGCTGAAAATCTGTGGATCAAAGGGAAACAGCCCAGTTGAGCTCTTCCTCTATTTTTCCTCTATAATATCAAATGAGAGCAGAACAAGAAGATTGTATTATGCCACTCAATTCTGGGGTACTTGTTATATAGCAATACAGAATCAGAACAAAGCTGCTCCTTTCAAAGGCTAATCACTACAGGGACCTCAGAGCCCACTGCTAGGACCATCACTACTTGGCTTCTTTAATCTTCTCTAGTATTTTTTATTCTCTCTCTCTCTCCATTCTTCAAACTTTTACCCTCAGATTACACGCACAGCTCAAAACATCTCCCCCATGGTTTTGCTTTTGTCTTCACCTACTGAAATGTCTCTAACTCTTCTCATCGGAAGAGTTGCCATTCTTACCACTTGTAGTTCAAGTTTCATTGACTAAAATCTTGTTACATCAGCCTACCTGCTACATCATTCATTCTGGAATGAATCAGAATTTGTGAAAAAAGAAATTGTAAATAAATGTTGTGCTTGTAATAAAGACATTTTTGAAGGAATGCAGTTTTTATTTGCAAATAACACCGCAGTCCACGTTAACTGCTAAGTGCTTTTAAGTTGACATTTGTCTAAGCTTGCTGTAATGAACAGATAACTCATTTATAATTAGCAGTACCAATTAATTGTCATGCAAACAATTAAAGTGATTAAAGTACTAAAGTTCTTCAGAACAGTTTTTCCTAAGTAGGTTATAGACAAACCCTCCCTGACCCTGCATCTTGTTTTCATGATTAAATTGCTGAGGAAGCCTCTCTTTCTAGATAGCACTTGAGGGAATTTTAACTCGGCCGTGATCAGATAGCTCTGATTTGGAATAAGTGAGCCCCACTTATGAAGAATTTATTGTATTCTGATGTTTCAAATGAACACTTTTAAAAAGAAGTTTAAATTATGCATGTTTTTCAGCCTCCTGCTATATATTCCTCCCCCCACCTTTCCCTACTACCCCACTTTAGCCACCACATAGGGCCTCAGGAAACTTGAAGCAGTCAAAATCCCATCCAGATCACCTTTCTTTTCTAGTTCTTATATCTATCTTACACCCTAGAAAATAGACAAAAAGATGGGGTTTTATTTTAAATGGCTGTGCCTTGCACTTCTGTGGGTCAGGTTTTGTCCTACGGGCTTTACATATCTCAACTTGTCGAATTCTCAGGAGAGCCCCGTAGGTAAGTGTTTTATTTCTACTTTATTATGAGGCTGAGAGAAGTTTATTGAATTTTCCAAGGTTTCACAGCTAATAGGTAATGCGGACCCAGATTTGAGAGATGGCAATATTGAATGGTTTTCTATTACTTTCTGTTTGTGTCTTGGGGTGCTGGCTGAGACCCACTTCTCCAAACAGATCACTACTGAAGAACTTGCTAGTCCTAGGCTTGCTACTCTCATTTGTATGTTCCCATCTCCTTCCCCTATCCTTACTTATCTCTGGCTCCTTTGGTTGCCAGAGTATAGTGTGGGGTGTGGGTGGAGGGCATGCGTTGCTGCTGGCTAAGAGAAGCAGCAAAAGATAGAGGTGCAGGCAAGGGTCCCAGAGTCTGTGTGCTTGAGTTGGAATCCATTGAGCCTCCCCAGACAAGTCATAATCCCAACACTTAATTAGCACCTTTGTTTTACAAAGAGCTTTTTCATTTGATAATAAGATAAGCATACAAGACATTTCTATCTCCATTTTATAACTGTGAATACAGAACCTTTTCCAAGGAGACTATCTTATCAGGTCTTCCAATCCTGGTTCCCGATCTCTTTCAATTACCTTCTAGCCGTCTCCTCTGGAGAATAAGCTAAGAAATGCCATCCTGGGATATTGAAGCTACAACAGTGAAAACACGATGGCTTGGAGCAGTGAGTCATAAGTCATTGTGACCGGGAGATGGCTTTCCTTGCTCATGTTCTGGGAAGCAGCCGTCACAAATGTAGCTAATGTAGAACAAGTGGTAATCTAGGAAATTGTAACATGAGATCACATAATGTCAGTGGCCTTTGAAAGATAAGGTAACTGATAAGGAATATTGAGAAAGGAACACAGGAGACTAAGAATTTGAAAGATGAAAGACTTCCTCTAATGCTGCCCGAAGAGAGCGTGATCTGACTTCAGATGACCTGCACTAGTTCTTCAGACTAAAATTCCTTTCAGTGGAGAAAGGCAATTCATCAAGCAACCAGAGCTGAAAAGTAATTCTCTAAAAGAACATCAGCTGCCCTGGCTCATGTTCTTTGCTCACCTAGCAGAGAACTTGCCATTGGCCTCCTGAGTGCTGATGACCAGCATGGGTTCTCTCAGGGAGGACCCTCCTGCTGGGAGGTAACATGGGATATTGCTCTATCAATCACTCTGGTGAGTTCAGCTCTCACAGTGCAGTTTCTTGTCGTCTGATCACCTCTGCTGGAACTGATAAAGACCCTGAGCTTGCTCAGATGTTGAGCAGATTTTGGGCTTTGCATCCCCACTTTTGGTGCAGCCACACTTGGGAGGCCCTCACCTGAAGAAGACAGAGTCTTTCCATTATGTGGCCTTGGTAGCTTGTGGGCACCGTAATCTTGTTTTGTCCAGGAACCCAGCATGTTCATCTAGTCCTAAAATTTCAAAGAACAGATGCTTCAAAGAACATGGGTATGTGTTTGAGCAATAATCTTGCAGAAACATTTCTAAACACAGGCTCAGTGTGAGGATCTGAAACTTACTCAGGTTTGTACCCCCAAATAGACGTGGAATAAAATTTCCTACTACCAGATTAGGTGCCTACGAGGCCTCTTGGGCCTAGGGTGTCCTGAGGCTTTGAAGGAAGGACCTCACATGGGTAGCCTGAAGGGGAAGAGCAGTATCTCAGGGGGCAAGTTGTAAGTATTTCTTTTGGGCATCAACTAGTCAGGACCTGGGGCAGACGGAAAGGAGAACAGCATAGGGGGAGGAGAAGAAAACATTCTCCTTGTTCTGGAGTCTGGAAAGTTGGTTGGTGAGAATACCAGTCAGATTTGGCTCCTGTGTGCTCTTTGCAGAGATCCTTCCCATGGTCCACTCACTTAGGCTTTGCCCATTCCCCATTGTGGGCGATTCCCTGAGAGAGGTTGGATTGGGGGAACAGACCCCTAATCAGTGGATATAGCCCTCAGAGATTCCATCATGAAAAGGTCACAAAGTGAGGGGACCCAGAACTCTGGCTGGATGTTACTTGACAACCCAGATAGGTGGGGAAGGGAAAGAAACTAGATGACCTAGTTGCTAAGGTGGTATATTACACAGTATCCTGTTGGCTTAGTAGGGTTTGGTGAGCCCCATTATAGTGACAGGAGGGAGCATCGCACCTGTTGGCTGAAGTTGGGTGAAAAGTAGGTGACACCTAAATCAGATGGTATCTGTATCAGGGCTCCACACATTCATCAGGATTAAATGAGATAATATACAGTACAGCCTTACCGGTATACTATGCCTGGTAAGTGCTTACAGCGGCAACCACTATCATCATCATCATCATCATCATCATCTTACATAGTCCTTTATACTCATGTTCATGTTGCATTCAGAAAATCTGATAGTTGACTGTAGAAATTAGTGTAAATTATATTATAGTTGTACTCAATTCAGTGTTGGTCCATGATAGAGACTGGACCGTCAGTGGCTTCTCAGAGTTAGAAGGATCCATGAAGAACCAAGGGTCAGATAGTCAAGATCAGGGTCAAGCAGGTAAAATGCATAAGTTATTCAGGATGGTGTAGCATAATAGGGAAGGCTGAGGACTGCGGGGGCCTGGGGAGTACATGCCAAGCCTCAGGGCAGTGGCTCCTCAATTCTAGCAGGTTGGTGCCATGCAGCGACCAACTAGAATTGAACACAGGGATTCTAGCTCTTCTGATTATTTATTAAAGAGAGATCCAGATTTTAAGGTGAAATTTTACAGTTTAAAAATATTATAAGCCAATAAATGTTTCTGTAGGCTGTGTGGGATCTGTTAGCTGTCCCTCTGGGACATTCATCACTAAAGCTGGAATCCCCTCTATAGCCCTCCTGCCCCATGGTCATCCAGTGAAGCCCCTGTGGGATGGTCTGATTGTTCTTTTTAAGTCCTACTCCTATGGCAGTGTGACAAGTTCCTGAAGTCACACATCTGGAACAGGGTCAACAGGGCTGTAACTGCAAGCACCCGCTATTGCTTACCTGCTGCTTCAACAATAATTGGATTGGACACAGATTCTTGCCCTCCACCCAGCATCACCCACCCCAGATCTGAACTCACATTATAGCAATTGAGGGAGTTAGTCTTCCTCTTTTTTTTTTTTTTTTAGATTGAGGGAGTTAGTCTTCCTCTTTTTTTTTTTTTTACAACCTTGTTGCTGACACAAGCTGGGGCTTAACCTTATAAAACCTGCAGAAAACAGGAGTCAACTTGAATCAGCAAACGCTGGGCAATGCTAAAATGTAAACGCAGGACCGGCCCCATGGATATGCAACTTGTGTGGCTGCACAGGGTCCTGCACTCGGAAGGGCTTCACACTTGGTTGAATGTTCTGCTCTTGCTGTCTTGAGGACCTATGTTTTCATTTTGCACGGGACCCCATAAATTATGTATCTGCCCTGCATAAATGTGATCAGAGTTGGAAGCAGGTCATGTGGAATTCTTTTTGTTGTTTGGAGCTTCCTACAACGTGATGAGTTTGCACTTTTATGTGATTTGAGGTAAAGTCATGGAAACCAGGGAGCAGAAACATGCTTTCCTGACCATTATAATAGACGGGGATGTTCTCCCCTGCTTTATGGTGAGTGCAGAGGGTGGGGAAAGATTTAATTTCCTGTGATGTGACCCCCCCTCCCACGGCTTTTCTTCTTTGTCTCAGGTGTTAGGCAAAGGAGATGCAGGCAGGTATGGAATTCATTGTGGGGATAGCTGTTGTGTTAGCATTAGAGGAATCTGGAGAATAGACAACATCCCATGGGTAGGAGAGCAGGAGACTCAAACTTTTTCCCGATCATTTTCAGGTCAGCAGAACTCTGGAATTGCGAAGGAATGGGCATGCGCTGGGCATGAGAACAGTTTCACTGGTGCATTTTAGTTGATGCTACAAGATAAAAATACAGGGCACGAAAAGTTCTCATTGAACTTCTACCAGAGATTCGTTGGTGCTGGAACCATAATTAATTCCATTTCTATTGCTCCCTTATTCATTATACATATGGTCTGTTCCGGAGATTCAATTGCAGGACTTTTGGTACAGTGGGAAAATCCAATAGAGCAAACCTGAAAAACGAGGGCCTTGCGCTTTGGCTTTGGCCTTTTAGCTAAGGATTCAGAGACTGCAGCTATAGAGCCTGTTCTTAGTGAGAGAGGAAGCAGAACTCGAGGGAATCTATTGTACTAATGCCTTCCCCAAGTCACAGAGAGTTGCAGATCAAGAAATTGCTTTGCATATTTGGCAAACCAGATAGGATGGCCAACTAATGATGACCAGAACAACCCATCAATCTAGAGCTCAATCAGTACAAGCAAGTGTTACCCTGGGTAATCACCCCTCCCCTCTGCAAACATGAACACCCAAATCATTGGGACTAGAATGACATTAATTGCATAAATGATTTTGGTGAGAATTGATATCTTTACTGTAGTGAATTCTCCTACCCAGGAACATAGTATATTTCTCAGCTGATTCAATTCTAATTTTTATGTCATTTCATGAAAATTTATGATCCTTTTTATTTAGTCCTGCATATTTGTTGTTAACCTTGCCTCTGGATATTTTATATTTTTCAATGCTATTTTGAATGTCATCTTTTTTCATTATAGCATTTACAAACTAGTTACCTATCTCTTACTGGTATATTGGAAATCTATTTTTATATCTATTTTTTATGTTTGCCAATCAACTCTGATGTTTTAGATCTTTTTTTGGTAACTAATCTTGTGATATAAAATCTGTGGCATAAATTCTGTAAATGTTAGTGGCAGAAATCACTAATTGATCATCTCATTGAGCCTGGGCGCAGTAAATCCTTCTCAATCTGTACACTATTGGGAGACAACTCTCTATGGGTTTGTCATGTTTCTGCACATCTTCTGAGCCTATTGCTCTGAACCATCTTTTCAAGGTTGTTTGTATCGCAAACAGCCTTGGAAGATATAGCGTCTCATTCCAAGCAAAGGACAAGTTTGCTTATAACCTTGGAAGATAGAGATAGAGAAACACATCCCTCCTGAGCAAAGGGAAAGTAAGTTAGTAAGGATGAAAGACTCAGATTCGTTAAGCTGTAATTGCATGTGCTGGTGTCCTCTGGCTCTCTTCACACCACCTGGTGGGAATTGGGGTTCAGGGAACTGGTGCAAAATGCTGTTATTCTGGCTTGCTATTGATGTGAGGAATAAATGATCTTTCATCTCTGATCCAGGAGTCTTGGGTCTCCTTCCAGCCTCTATGAATCGGTGTCAGGCTAGCTTGTTAGCTGACAAGTAGGGTAAAATATCAGACCCTCTCATTTCTTAACAGTTTTGTTGATGAGGATGGGATGCTGAAAAACCCCCCCACACATGACTTTCTGGAAGAGGCCATATGAGAGCCTTATGGGTTTAAGAATGGATTTGAGGAAAGTCCATAAAATTGGTAGCAAACATATTTACTAAATTGTGTGGTCACTGGGACAATAAATAGTCCTCATTGTTGAGGAGAAATTGGGGAAGTGGTTATAGACTAAGTACCAGGAAATAAGTTAAAAGATAGCAGCCTGAATGGTGCCTGATTATTGCTTATTTTTGCCCAGAACTTTGTCACCAATCCAGTGGTCAATCCCAAGACCACCCCATTGTAACAGCCAGTATCAAGATTCGTTCCGAGTGGGAAGGAGATTCCATTCCTTTCAGACAACAGTTACAGAGATGCACACCAACACTGAGCAAGAAAGGAGGGAACTGTGTGATTGCTATGGGTAGAAATCATTAAAACTTTGGCTGGCCACTTGGGAGATAAGGGGTGGTATGTATTAGAGAGAAGGGCAATAGCTGAGCTATATGGCTTAACCTCCCCTGCAGTTTATTATGTCCAACTTAGATCTACTGGAGATAAGAGGGAAAGGTCTCCGATTTAAAAAAAAATTTTTTTTTACAGTGGGTCCTGGCTGCTCTAAGGGAGCTTTGGCCTTCTTAGCGAGATGACATTTTCCTGAGAAAGACAATCTGCTGTGGGAAAGCACAGTTGAGACATTGACTAGTATTTGGGCTCTTACTGCCCTGAATTGGGTTTACAATGCTAATGAAGATGACCTACTTGAGAATGAGAAACTGAACCAGAGAAATAAAAAATTTTCCAGCCCCAGAACCCTGGAACAATCTTCCTAGCCCTTTTGTTAAAACTGGGAAAGGTCTTAAGGGATGTTATCTTGGTAATGGTGTAGCACAGAGATCAAAAAACCTTTTCTGTAAAGGGCCAAGAAGTACATTTTTTAGACTTTGTGGGCTGTACTGTTTCTGCTGCAACTACTCACCTTGGCCACTGTAGCGCAAAACAACCACAGGCAGTATGTAAATGAATGACATGATTTTGATCCAATAAAAACTTTTTTTTTTTTTGGTAATCCTCACCTGAGGATATTTTTCCATTGATTTTTAGGGAAAGTGGAAGAGAGAGAGGGAAAGATAGAGAGAAAAATCAGTGTGAGAGAAACACATCAATTGGTTGCCTTCTGCACAAGCCCCAACCAAGGCCCAGGCCTGGGAGGAGTCTGCAACTAAGATATGTGCCCTTGACCAGAATTGAACCTGGGACCCTTTGGTCCACAGGCTGACACTCTATCCACTGAGCCAAACTGGCTAGGGCCCAATAAAAACTTATTTGCAAAAGGAGGCAGCAGGCTGTATTTGATCCACAGCAATTTGCTGACCCCCTAGTATAGCACATGCTCAGATGAAGGTGGCATCCTCAAAGAAGGCTGATATTGTGCAAGCCAAGCCCGAGTCTGCAAGAGGGGGCAAGCCTTGTAGCTCTGGCCAAAAGGCAATGTGGAAAAGAAGCTGCTGAATGAAGGGGTTCCTAATACTGAGATAAATGGCATCAACCATGAGGACCTTGCTGTCCGACACAGAGTGTTAGGTGAGCAGAAAACACTGAAAGTTCATTGAGCCATGAGCTGCTGCTATGATGCTCAAAATCAAAAGTAAATGAGAAATCTTGTTTAATGACATGACATAATTTCATTCCACCATAGTCCCTAATCCCCTCTCACTGTATACCCTGACCTTAGCTACTTGAAGGAGAGAGATGATTAAAGGTGGGGCCAAGATCTCTCTATCTTCAAGAGAGATCAAAAGTCATACACACACCCTCTGAGCATGCTGGAAAATTTTAGGAAGGGGAAGGACTCAAATTTTTATGACTCTGCTGAATAAGAGTGCTTGTGGGAGGAAAAGGCACCCAGATTCAGCTACAGTATCTATTACAGACTGATGACACTTGGTATATTGTCTTAGACATTGTCAACATTTTCTTTTTCATACCACTGACATCTGAGCTTTAAGTTCAACTCATATTAACATGGCAAAGTCTCCATCATATGTTAGTAGCATTCCCCCAGGTATACCCAAACTGCTGTGCCCTTTGCTACCAGAATTTAGTGAATATAGGTCTACTCTTTCACATCTACAGCTTTCACTATGTGGATGATGTCCCATTGGTTGGTGTTATGGATTGAATTGTGTTCACTCAAAATTCATATGTTGAAGCTCTAACTCTCAATGTGATTGTATTTGGATATTGTATTTAAGAGGTAATTACAGTTAAATGAGGCATAAGGGTGGGGCCCTAATCCCACAGGACTGCTGCTATCAGGGTGTCCTCATACAAAGAGGAAGAGACTCCAGTAGTCAGAGTGCACAGAAAAAGGCCACAAGAGGACACAGTAAAAAAGGCAACTATCTAAAAATCAAGAAGAAAGGCCTCAGGAGAAACCTGCCAACACCTTATTCTAACTTCTAGAACTGTGAGAAACAAAATTCTGTTGTTTAAGCCACCCAGTCGAGGGTGTTTTGTTATAACAGCCCTAGTAGGCTAATACATTTGGCAAATTAGAAGTCTCAGACTCAAAGGCCCTGACTGCAATGTTATCACATCTCTGCCACCAGGAGTGGTTGATGAACCTCGAAAAATTCAGGGATCTTCTCACAAAATAAAGATTCTTGGGACTATGTTGGCAGATTCACAATGCTGAACTTCTCTGTCAAAGAGAACAATCAAGGAAAAACTGCTGTCTCTTCTGCCCCCATTATAAAAAAGAAGGCCCTTATTGGACCCAGACTTTCACCTTAAGAGTGGCCATAGACACTTTCAAATGTTTAAGGAAATATCACCAGTAAATAATGTAGTCGTCAGACAACTATGGTGATTTCTTCACAGTAGAGCAGGGGAGCTTCCTAGAAGACAACTGAGTGGTTACTTAATAGACATCTTGCAGTTATCCCTATGATGGGAGTCATCCAATAGAAAAGGTGGTATAAAACCTACCTCTGATGTTAGCTAACGTGATTAGTGACACTACCTTCGCCCTGAGTGGCATTCAGATTAGCTTCAACTTATTGGCCAGGGTTGTTACAGTCGGTAGAATTGCCTTAGTCTTCCTCCTTGTGGGCCAACGTGAAGTCTGTGCAATCACCACCCTGCTATGCCTGAATCAATATCTTGGGCTGAGTTGAAAGGTTGACATAAAAACTTAAGGAGAAAATCACCTAGTTCTCTAAGGTGGGCCCTGGTTTATGGGAATTATTTAGCTGTCTGGGTCTGTTACTTGGAGTCCTGTGATACTGGCCTTAATTAGGTGCTGTTGGAGACTCGGTCTCACCTTTATTATGTCTGACTAATTGAAGTGGCCAAAAGAGTGGTGAAGATTTTCCAGAGGAGACGACAAGATGTTGTGTAAATGGGGGATGGATATTGTTCTGAGACAATCCTCCCTCTTGCAGTTGTACATGTCTCATGAGTGATAAGCGCTCACTGCACTTTGTTTTTAAGAATTCTTGTACAGTGACCAGCCTTGGTAGATAAAGTGTCTCCTTCCAAGCACAGGACAAGTTTGCCTACATCTTGGAAGATAGAGAAGATAGTGTCTCTCTCTCTCTAGAGCCAAGAGCAGGCATGCATAAGTCCATTAAAAAAGGTTTGGGTTCCCTAAGCTCAGGGCTCCTCTTCTGTAATGCAACTTATTGTATCTGCAGTGATCACCTGGCTCTCTTCAAGACACCCTGTGGAAATTGAGGCTTGGGGAACTGGTGCAAAAATGCTGATATTTTGGCTCTGCTATTGCTGTAACAAATGATCCTTCATCTCTGACCCAGGGCTCTCATGTTTTCTATTATCTTTCATAAAACGATGGCAGCTTAACTTATTAACTTGCAAGACAGATAAAAATCTCAGACACTGTTCAGTTCTTGCCACATTCCAAGGATCCACTAACAAGCAGAGTTGGCATCTGGTATGAAACCAATTTTCTATCCACAGCCCAGAGAGCGTGAAGAGGGCAAAGGGCATGCGATAGCTCAGAAAAGGCCTGGACTAGCAGGTCAACAGCAGTGGAGGAGGACAGAAGAGCATAGGGCATGCCATGCCAGTAGGTGCTATGATAGATGATGCTGTCCCTAGGTATGTTACAGAAAGATTTTCACATAATATGAAACAGGATTCAGCCCTGACTTCTTCCAGCTTTACTTAATAGAGTAGTTTTGTTTGACCTATCTTCAGTCTTGTTAGGGACAGGCGGGTTTCCAGGAGGGGATTTAGGAAAACTTGTCATCTCCCTCCAACTCCTGCTTTTGTCTCCTTTCCTCCTTTGCGCCCCTTTCCATAATGAAAACCAGTTTGCATGGAAGAACCCATTAACAGTCAATTACAACCTCGTGTTGATTTCCGTTGTTGAAGTGTTATATATCTTAGAAAACATCTTTTGAACACTAGATGCATTTTCAGAAGAAATGACTCTTCCACATGGAGGACATGTACAGAGCTATTAGGATGGATTTTCTGGTGCCCTTGGCATTGTACCACATCAGCAGCAACTCTACTCCATCTATCAGACAGATAGCGGTGCTGATGGCTGGCTCCTTGGTGCACTTCCCTGCTATACACAATCCTTAGTCTCCTACAATAAAGTTACATTAACTGAAAACTGTAAAGAAAATAAATCTAGGTTTATTTTAGTTCTTTGCAAATCTCTATCAGCTGGAAAACCTCAGATCTTAATTTTCTTACTAAGGTGTTTTTTCCCCCAGAAACTTGTAGAACATCTGAAGGAAGATAGATTTTTTTAAAAGAGATCTTCATGCCAATTAACTCGGCTCATTTTTAAGAAATGGGAATGATTATCTCAGAGATGAATTAAGATTGCTAAAGGTGATGGTGGACTAGAACCCAAATGTCCCCATAAATGATTCTCCCTTGGTTTAGAATGGGCAAAAGGGCAGAGGTTATTAAAGTGAATGAAGTCGTTGCCTTTTACAGGTCGATGGCAGCCTTTCATTCGGCAACAGCAGGTAAGAGAGAGGAGGAGAAATCTTTATTGCCTTCGCATTTGGATGATACCGTACATTCCCTAATGCAATATGAAATATCATCCTAATGAATTTAGTCTTAAACACGATGCTCATCAAAGTAATGAACAGAGTGCCTGGAAGTCCAGGGCTGCTCCTACCAGTGACATCAGAAACCATCCAGGGAAAGAAGTCATGCAGTGCCTCATCTCAAAGGCCTTCTTGGCTCTGAAAGGCATGGGGAAGAATGAGTTCATACCTGAGTAAGAAATACCTCTGAAAGGACTGAGTTTTTATTTTTGATTAGGGAGAAAAAATATTGTCCATTGGTCCCCATACTCTGGGATCTTTTGGTTTAAAGTGGTGGATCCTGAAACAACCCAGAGATTGGCTCTTTCTAGCTCAGTGAGATCTTGTTGAATGAGGACACGATGCTTGGAGCTGCTGCAGCCACCTTGCCGCCATGAGAGTTCAAGCCTGAAGACAAACAGCAACATGTTGAGGATGGATCCCAATGATATAATTGAGCCAATGAATTACCCTAAATATGCCCCTGTTCCAAACTTTATTTGGTCCTGGAGTTGGTTTGATATTATATATTTAAAAGCTTTTAAAAAAATATCCTCACCTGAGGATATATATTTATTGACTTTGAAGAGAGAGGGAAAGAGAGAGAGAAAGGGAGAGAGAAACATATATAAATTGCTTCCACACATGCCCAGCCAGGGATCGAACCCACAACCCGAGCATGTGCCCCAACTGGGAATCAGACGTGCAACCCCTCAGTGCATGGAATGACACTCCAACCAACTGAGCCACACTAGCCAGGGGTCAAAATCCTTTTTGAGTTGTGTTCTCTTGCATTCAACGGAAAGGATTCCAAACTGGCATACAGTCACCATCTTTGCCTGCCTTTTCATTTCCTCACTTTACCCTCTTTTTTTTCTTTTTTCTTTTTTTTTTTGTGGTAGCCTGGATGAGGGGTAGAAGAGGGGATGGAGAACCAGGACAGGTTTGGAAGATATTTAAGAGCTGAGATGGGAAAAACTCCATGATAGCTTGGATGGGGAAAGGGTAGGTAGAGGGCTAAAGACAATGCCCAGATTTCTGGCTTGGGCACCTAGGTGATTGGTGGTGTTCATTGCTGAATAAGGAATGTGGGAGAGAGGAGCAGGTTTGGAAGAAACATGTGTTGAGTTTCTTTGTGGGATGCCCAAGATGAAATATCCAGTAGACAGATATTTAGGTAAGAGACTTAGGACGAGAGACTGAGCTAGAGATAAGCGATCTGGGATTTTTAGGGTGATGATTGGATCCAGGAGAGTGGATAGGATCACCAACAGAGGGTGTGTAGGATGAGAAGCTGGTTTGGCCACACATCTGAGGAACAGCAGCATTTCGGAAGGAGAGGACAAAGGAGCTCATGAAGAAAGCTGACAAGGAGTGGCTAGAGAGGCAGGTGGAAAATTGGAAGGGTCAACTTTCTGGATATCTGTGGGAAAAGAGGTTACAAAGGATAGAAGACATAGTGCTAAATACAGAGGTGTCAAGTAAGATGAGGACTGACTAGTAACCATTGGATTTTGCTACAAGATGGTCACTGGGGGCCATTGGAAGGCAGTTTCAGGACAATTAGGGGAGGGTCAGTAGCAAGAGTGAGAGTAGATGGTTCTGGGACTTAGACTGGAAAGGAATCAAATGGTTGATGGTGGGTGGAATGCAAAGACAGGTCCATAGGATCATTGTCGGTCATTACAACAGACTGGATACTTACGCCCCCCTCCGAATTCATGTGTTATATCCGAATCCCCAAGTGATGGTATTAGACTTTACCCTCTTTTATTAAGTTTTATTTCTTAACAAATAGGTGACACTTGCAAGCTCAGGCATCCACATAGAGCCCACAGCACCTAACCCCCGACCCTCCCACAGCCCCCAGGACATATATGGGATAGGGGTTCTCCAAACCTTCTTTGAAACCTCCTTGATGGCTCAGAAAGGCATCTTTAACATAGAACCTGAGCCCGGCTGGTGTGGCTCAGTGGTTGAATGTTCACCTATGAACCAGGAGGTCACAGTTTGATTCCCGGTCAGGGCACATGCCCGGATTTTGGGCTCAATCTCCACTAGGGGGTGTAAAGGAGGCAGCCAATCAATGATTCTCTCTCATCATTGATGTTTCTATCTCTCCCTCTCACTTCTTCTCTGAAATCAATAAAAATATATAAAATGGCAAGCTGATAAATGTCAGGTTCACTCTTCCTTTAGAGTAGAGCAAGACATTCATGAAACTTCAGAAGAATGGCTAGGAGCAGAGCACCACACGGTGGCCTATCCTCTGACTGGGGGCCCAGTGTCTCATGCCGCAGGACTCTGCTGGCCTGGGAGAGGGGAGTGTTTACTGTAAGGATGGGAAGACATCAAGAATTTTCATTTCCTAGAGTTTTTTGCTTTTTCTTCCCCAAACTGAAAAAAAAGCTGAAAAATACCCCCCCCCACATATTTCTAAAATTCTTTTCTTCTCTAGTCCTCACATCTCTAAATATATCCAACATGATAATTTTATGAGCAACCAAGTTATACATAATACATTTTATGTTCTTAAATGTATCAAGTGATTTTAGATCTGCACAGGATGCTAAAAAACAAGAACAGACAGTGCCCAATTTGTAAATTAATTTGAGAGTATAACTCTTTTTTAAAGTGAGTTGCTTGAACTCAGCCTTGTCATTTACTAACCATACTAATGCAGTTAATTTAACACTTGCTGAGCCTCTTATGTGCTTGACTCTTTATTCCACCTTTATACATATTATCTCGAGGATTTGAGGATTTGAGTCTCACAACCCCAAGTCAAAGGGAACCAAAGCTCAGATAGCTTAAGTAACTTGCCCAGGGTCACACAGCATGTACATGGTAAAACCAGGACCCTGTGATCTCTCTGGTCCTGGAGTTGGTTGTTTTCACACTCACCCCTGCTCTCCTGATGGATCTTAATCACCATCTGCATCAACATTTCTATGGGAAAATGCATTCCAAATTCTAATTGCAATGCCAAGAGCACATCTCAGCTCTGGCAGCTAAAGCTCCATTTACCCTTCCAATTTTCCTGTTTTTCTGAGAGAGAGAGAGAGAGAGAGAGAGAGAGAGAGAGAGAGAGAGAGAGAATCAGAATTAGTGTGATAGGTTGGCCTGCATGAAGGCCTCATACTGTCATCTGCCCAATAGCCTGTCTCACCTCTGGCCTTGCCCATCCTCCACTGGCTCCCCCACCCTCATCAGGTAGCTGAGCTGGAAATGATGCACACACTCTTCAAGTTGTTCTGCTTCTTTTTTTCTTAATCCTCACCAGAGCATATTTTCCCACTGCTTTTAGATAAAGTGGAAGGGAGGAAGGAAGGGAGAGACATCGATGTGAGAGAGACACATTGATTGCTTGCCTGTCTCCCACATGCACCCCAACCAGGGCTGTGGATCAAACCTGCAACCCAGGTACATCCCGTTGACTCAGAATTGAACCCTTGACCATTTGGTGCATGGGCTGATGCTCTAACCACTGAGCACACTGGCCAGGGCGTTTCTGCTTCTTTTAGCACCTGTATACAGCCCAACCATTGGCACAGGTTTGATAAAAGGGTTTGGTGATTATCCAAATCCCAGCTTGGGCCAGAACTTCCTGTGCAAGCATTCAATAAAATGTGAGATTTCACCTCCCTCTCAACACTCTACCCCACAATTGGTACCTCACCTGGTGAGGACCACCATAACCATCTTTATACCTCATCTCTTGTTTCTAAACCTGCCATCCCTCCTCCCATCAGGTTAATCTCTTCTTTCCCTAGTATTTCTGAAACTGTTGGGGATTTTTAAAAATCAGCCAAGCTGCCTCTATGATCTGTACTCTAACCTTATTTATTTCTTATTTTTAAAAAAATCTTTCAATCAAGTTCTGTAGTTTCTCTTGATAACAAGTTCCACTGCACCCCTTTTCCTTAAAAGCAAATCCTAATTTCTCCTGCTACTTTGTAACTATCTCCTCATTATCCTTTCCTATCAGGAAGACCTTACCCTTCTTGCCTGTGGTTACTATTAATATTGTGCTGAGGATTCATAATTTAGATTGTGGAATATTTTGGACCTGGCTCTCTGCTCCTTTTCCTTTCGTTTCCTGAATTCTTCCCTATAATTTCACCGTGTTTCTGTACTCCTACTCAGGGGAGAGACACAGCACAATGCTGGACCAACGGGAAGCTGTTGCTGCTGACTGGCTGAGAGGAGGTGTTTCCATTCTCCTTGGACTCTCATTCTCCTGTTTTCACAGATAATTGGGAATTGGCTTTATAAAGTGGAAATGACACGAGAAACAAAATTGAAAGACATTATCAACATAACTGACATTGGAGATATGCACAATCTAATGAGTTCTTGGGTAAGAAATTATCCCGGATTTTTAGGAAATAAAGAATGATCTAAAATTATCACCAGTATGAATGAAAAGTGTTCCCTTTGGGAGCTGAGCATCCATGGTTTCCAAAGACCTTCGCTGCCATTAGTTGATTAATTCATTAACACCTCGTGGAGCACAGGATATCGACTGTATATGGCTCTGAGCAGGCAGTCTGATTTCTTTAGAAAATTTCTTTTATAGGAAAGCACAGAAATAGTAAATAATTAAGCTCTAAGCTGCCTCATTGTGATCTTTTATTGATCAAGGCAGAGATTGGAGAGGAGGAGGGCTTCAGGCAGTCACTCTAAACAGACTTTATTTGCCCCAGGATGACACGTTACTGTGAGATGCCTGGTCCTATTATAAAGCCTTTAGGAAGGAAACAAGCTCACAGCGTGTTTATGGCTCGAGTTACTTCTGTCAGAGGTTAATCGCCCCCATCTTGAAGACTGAAGCATTTCCTGGTGGACTCCCAAGAGGCCAGAGGAAGTGAGATGACGAGTGTGCTGCCTGCTGCTTTCTGAGTCCTGGCTTCATTAAGCTGGGTTTTAATGCCTTTTCTTTTCTTTTAATAAAGCTATTAGGACAATGACTTATGATGGTGCTGCTCAGTGAGACCTCCAGGGAGTGAAGGTGGGGGCATGAGCAGAAGGGCTGAGCTTGGATCAATGGCAGAGAAAGTGGTCTGAGCCACGCTGCTGGGTGGGACTTTTGCTGCTTCTCTCCCAGGGTACTGTGTCGTCCCTGGCTTCTGTCCCCCATTCACCAGCCAACGGCCCTTCTCCCCCAAGGTCTCCAGGTGGATCCAGGTGGGAGGGAGGGATCAGCAGCCTTTTCAGTGTCCCACATTTCTCCCCTCTCTTGTCCTGACCCAGTTCCCCTCACTCCCATGTGTTCCTTCAGGTACTACCATCTTTCTCTCCTCTTGTCAGCAGAGCTCCTTGAAGGAATTATCTGCACCCACTATCTCTACCCCTGCCTATCTCTACCTCCCCTCTCATTTCCTGGGTACCTCCAATCTAGGCTTTCTTGCCTCCCTGTAGCTTCTCCTTGGTGACACAGCTCATCTCACTCCTGTGGGGGTTAATTTAATCAGCAATCATGTGCTATATCTTCCTGCCAGGCTTTGGAAATTGTCCACAAGTCCCTCCTTAGTATCTCTTCTTTTGGCTCTTGTGACAACCTTAACAGCGTTTTTCTACATAGTCCGTGTGGCAGTCATGAAGACGCAATGATCAGATCCCCTCTGGGCAAGGCTTGCTGCCTAACTGAGCCTCCCACAGGATTCCCCACATCTTTGGGCCAAGGCCTCACTCTTATTGGGTGGCCCTGGCCAATGACTGAGAAAAGGGTGTTAGAAGGGCCCAGCCATTTCCCTCCAATGTGGGACTGTCTAGCACAGTGATGGCGAACCTATGACACGCGTGTCAGAGGTGACACGCGAACTCATTTTTTTGATTTTTCTTTGTTAAATGGCATTTAAATATATAAAATAAACATCAAAAATATACATCTTTGTTTTACTATGGTTGCAAATATCCAAAAATTTCTATATGTGACACGGCACCAGAGTTAAGTTAGGGTTTTTTCAAAAGGTCCGCCATCACTGGTCTAGCAGGAATCTTTGCTCTGGAGCTCCCTGCTGGTGGCACTTAGGTCTGCCTCAGTTTGACCAATCCCGCCTCTTTACTCTTCCTTTCACAGTTGTTGCTCCCAAGAACCTTCTGCTCTCCCAACTCTCTCTTGGTGTTTGTTTCCTGGAGGAACCAAATGGCACGTTCCTGTGCTCCTTTGTTGCTGTTACTTTCTGCCAGGCTCTTTAATGACAGTGTTTCAAAAGCACTGATCTTAGGCTCTCTTCTCTTCTCTTCTCTTCTCTTCTCTTCTCTTCTCTTCTCTTCTCTTCTCTTCTCTTCTCTTCTCTTCTCTTCTCTTCTCTTCTCTTCTCTTCTCTTCTCTTCTCTTCTCTTCTCTTCTCTTCTCTTCTCTTCTCTTCTCTTCTCTTCTCTTCTCTCCTCTCCTCTCCTCTCCTCTCCTCTCCTCTTGTCTCCTCTTCTCAGTTTACCCCTTGTTCGGTCATTGTTTTATTCTCCTTCATGTCTTTCTTTCACTCTCCCCTCAAGCTAGAAAATACCCTAAATCTCTCTCTCAGATCACCTCTCTCCCCAGCCTTCAAGTCTGTGTATCTCAGCTTTGCAGATATGTTCATTTGGATCTCTTGCAGGCACCTCAAACTTAACACGGGCAAAAAAGAACTCATCAAGCCCAAACCCTTATCCCTAGGCCCCCAAGATGGTCCTCTCATATTTTCTGTCTAGGGAGTGGTACCTTACTGCGGATTAAATCTCTGTGCCAGAAACCTTAGTTCTGTTCTTGATTCCTCGGTTGCCATGTGGAGCAAACCTCCAGACCCCCAGGACCACTTCTGTGACCACTGACTGTTCTTGCTGGAGCTGCCTTTGTCCTGACCTGAATCACTGCAATCGCCTCCTGACTAGTCTTTCTGTCCCTGACCCCATCACATTAAATTCATCCTTGGACCTGTTGTCACAGTAATCATAAAGTACACATCTGATATCCTTCTCCTGATCACCCCTTTTAATAGCTTTCCCTTCACATCCCCCCCGCCCCAGATAAATCTAAACATCTCAAAATGGCTTGGGGAAGAGTGCCTCAAAGAGCAGTCCCTGGAACACCAGCATCAGCACCACCTGGGAACTTAATAGAAATGCAAATTCTCAGACCCCAGCCCAGATCCACTGGCTCAGAAGCTCTGAGGATGGGGCCTCGTGGTTTGTTTAACAAGCTCTCCAGGCGATGCATGCTAAACGATACAGTGTGAGTATCACTGGTTTAGGAAGTCGCTTGCACTTCTAGTTCCCTCATTTGTCTGCTCAATAAGGACTCCCTCTAACTCCTATTTCCTCTTCAAGAACCAGTGCATTTAACAATAAAGAATTATTTAAACAACAGCAACCAGTGCATGCATCATCTCCTTCAGGAAGCCTTCCCTGACCAGTCTCTGGCTGAGTTAGGCGCCCCTCCTGTGTGTTCTCACAGTCCCCCATGCTTCACTCTATCACTGCCCTTATCTCGCTGTGCTGTAATTGCCTTTTTACCAGGCTGCAACTCCCACTAGACTGTGAGCTTGTTCAGAAGAGAGATTGTCTTTCATCTCTGACTCCCTGGGGCCTGGCTCTCTGCCATGCTGAGCCCAGAGAAGGGGTGCAGTAATAGACGTCCTGATGGAGGAGTATCAGGCTCTGCCTTTGCTGGGGTTCTGGCCTACAGTGACATTGTCAGCTGCCTGCAGCAGGTGATTCTGCCTCCTCAACTGCCTCTGGACATCTACCCTAAAAGTAGTGAGACTAGAGTTTGATCTTATCCTGCTTGCTTCAGTTTAGCCCTGGGGAGCTGGATATGGGCATGTGCTAATTGGATGACGGCATCGGGTCTGACTGGTCTTGTTAATGTGTGCACAGCCAGTGAGCAGAGCACAGTTCAAGCAGAATCATCCTGAAAATGCTTTGATTCTCCCGGCTAAGCAGTCTGACCCTGCATTCCTGGGAACTTGGCATAACTTGGCCAGACCATTATTAGTGAGAGGGATTCGAAATCAGCTCTGCAAGTGGGGGTTGTTGCTGCTGCCTTGCCTTCCCAGAATGCTCAATCCTGCAAGGCCTTAATTTGTCCATCTTTGCAGTGGGCATCATCCAGGTTGGTCATGCATTGTGCCAAGTGCTTCAGGCGCAAGCCTTTCTGAATGAGTCACTCCCTCAGTGGTTCTGATTGGAAAGCATGGAAAGTTGGGCATGCAGCTTGAAATGCATCCCAACACAGGGGGAGGCGGAGGGCAACACTGGTCTCCTTGGGCAACCTAGGAGCCCAAAGAAAGAACTTCCTAGGGTGCAGATGCTGATAAAAACAGAGCAAAGAATGGTTACTTCCTGGTCTGAAAAGAGAGATGCTTCTCCCCTCCTATCTTGGCAGCTCCCACCACTTCCAGTCTCAGATGCGTTAGGAAGAGGAGGTCCAGGAGACAGACTGGGGAAGTTTGAGCTGGATGGAGCAGCTTTGTGAACGTTGATCCCTTGTGAGATCAGAGAGATTACACCTACACCTGTCAAAGAGACAGTTTTTTTTTTCTCATCGGTCACCCCTTGACCAAATGCATCACTTTAAGGCACTGGTCCTTTATCTATTCTGGGGGAATCAGAAACCCTTTGGAGAATCCACGAAAATGATGGTTATTCTCCCCTGAAAAAGGAATAGCTCCCCATAGGTGCATAACTTTTGGTCTCATTTTGGGTGGTTTGTGGAATCTGAGAGGTTTATCCATTAAAATTTTAAGAGCCTATGGACGGCTGCTAAGGAATCTCTGCTATTAGTTTCTCCCGGTGTTTTGTGCACCAAAGTGCGCTCTTCCATGGGCCTTGCTCCCGAAGTGCCAGGCAGAATTGCTCTCTTCTCGGTGCTCACATGGCACATAGCCCTTGCTCTCTGGAGTCAGGCTGGCCCTGGTTGCTGCCCTGGTTCCTGTCCTGGCTTCCCCCTTTACTGGACTAATTGATGAGCCATGCGAAGCCTCAGTTTCCTTTCTGATGAAATGAGCATGATTATGGGGTCTGCCCCTCAGGGTTGTTGTGAGAATTCAATGAGAGTCTTCATGTCAGAGCTGTACATAGGGACTGGCACTGAGAGGGAATTCGGGGCTAGGCCTTTTGTTCTCTGTGTCCCTGGTGCCTGACACAGAGCCTGCACACAGTAGGCATTCAATTATCATTGGTTAAAGAGGAGAAGGAATGAGAGGCTAAGCTGGAGATGTATTATACCTAAGGGAGTTGGCTAGATGTGACCTGGCCTTGCCTTTAGCCTCCCCATCCTGCTTAGTCCCCTGGACTTCCCCCGAAATTGGAGAGCCCAACCTAAAACCTGGCAGGTATGGGTTAAATGAAATAATGTGAAAAGTGTAGCATAATGCGGAAGCCCTGGCTTTGGAGTCAGAACTGGATTCAAATCCAGACTTTGACACTCATCTAACTTTGGGCAAACTTAATCTCCCAGGGCATCAGTTTCCTCAAATGAAATGTGGGACTACTGGTGCCTATCTTATAAGATTCTGTGCAGATCAGATTAAGCCAAGTTTATAAACTGTTTAGCACACAGAAGGTGCTGAAGGAGGGAAGCGGTAGTTGTTATTGTAAACAGTGGAAGGGTGAACAAATGTGAGGTCTGAAAATTAGTGTGTTATTGTTAATTTTGGGGTTGGGGTCAGCTTAGTCCTATACCCAGAGGCCTGGGGACATGCCTGATATTGGACTCCAAGTTGAGACTGCTTGAGTTCCACCCCTGGCTCTATTATTTGGGCCAGAAGTGACCAGTTACCTAGTGATCTTGGAAAAGTCAATTAACCTCTCTGAGCTCCAGTGTCTTCTGTGGAATGGAGATAATAATACTACCTATCCCATATTGTTGCTTTTATTGTGAAGATCAAGTGAGAGAATGTATAAATCACATCTACTGCAGTGCCTAACACATAGCAAGTGCTCTGCAAATGGTATCTTTGTTACTGTTATTGTCTGAGGAAGGGCAAGTGGGGTCTGCACCCCAACACTTCCTTAGCCTACAGAGCTCACCAGGTAGCAGAGGTCATTGTTAGCTTCTTGAGGAATTATTTTGTTCTAATTTTATTTCCTAGCTGAGCTTGGACAAGGTAATGGCAGCCTGTAGGTGGCCTGGGCTCAGCTGGGCCAGGAGCTAGACGGAGGCCCCAAAGACTCCAGGGGCCATATAGACCCTGTACAGTCCTAGTCAGCATGCTGCTGAGAGCTTGCAACTCTGTTGCAGATGCTCTGTGTATGTTTCCTGGACAATAGGCTTCACCCTTCCCCAGTCCCTGGAGCCCCTGCCAGCTGAGGTTTCCAGGAGTAAACCTACATGCTCCTAGGTAGGAGAAGTCCATCTCCAGCTGAGGCAGAGGCCATGTGGACCCAATGCTCTATGCAGCCAGCCCTTCCAGGAGAGCCCCACAGGCCCAGGGAGGCTGCCGAGCTTCGTTCATATTTATCATCACTTGGAGCTGCACCTTTTCTCCAGGCTGTGCAGGGATGTGCATCACCATGGAAACGCTAGAGGTGAAATCACTCAAGTGTTGGCAAGCGGAGTTTCTCTCTGGAGCTTGGAAAAAATGGAGAGCAGGCTCACCGTGTCACAGAAAGGAAAGATGCCCTTAAAACAACCTGAGCACTCTCAATTCCATTTGGGGACTTTCCCTTTAAATAAAAGTTGAGCAATAAATGAAAGAAAAATGTTTTCAGTCTGTAGATTGGCTACCCCAGAGAGTCCATTTGGAACGGACATGCCCATCCTTTCTGGCTTTCCTAATCTACTACATCTTGTAGAGTGGATAACACATTCTGTCCGGAAAGAAATGGGGTGACATCGTGAAGTTGATATTTTAAATTGATGAAGCTGGAGAACAGAAGTGTGGACCCTTGTGCCCATTGACCATTTCTGGCTCTTTGCCTGCTTTTTGGGCTCAGGACATATTTTCTAAATGAGAATCTGACAGATTCCTGGTGGCTAAGGCCATTGAGGATATGTTTGCCAATTGGAGGTCGGGGGAAGAACCAAGATAACTGCACCCATCCCTGCTCACAGGCTGCCCTGCCCTCAGACTTTTGAGGGTTCTGTGCCAGCTCCTGGGAGCTAATTTGGGCAGTAAGGAGCCATACAACTCTAGTTACCCAGACTGCACAGGGGAGGAGAAGCAGGGTATGGGGAGAGTGCAGGTAGTTCTGGGAGGTGTTGGGGCACTAGGGTAACTCAGGGGAGACTGAGCATGCCCATGGCTTAGAGTAGGCCATTGGTGGGGTCTGCTTGAATTCTAGCGCGCCTCAGGGTTGCATGGTTCTTTTTAGTCTTGTTTTCCTCCATTGGGTAAAAAGAGCACTGATAATACTTCCTCTTCCTCCGTCAAGGGCAGTTTTGAACATACAGTGTAAAAGCTTGACTTCATTCATTCATTCATTCATTCAATAGGTATTCATCGAGTGCCTGTCATGTGTCAGGCACTATGCTAGAGCATGATAATATAGCTTTCTTGGAAATAGTATGGACCAGGATGACAGAATGAATATAAGGTCACAGATACTTTTTTTTTTTTTAAAGTTTGATAAGCTATGATTTAGGAATTGTTTTTATTTTTTTATTTTTATTTTTATTTTTTTTCTATTTCGCCCTTGACAATCCCCTGCCCTCCCTTACCCCCCAGTGTCTTATGTCCATTAGTTATGCTTATATGCATGCATACAAGTCCTTCGGTTGATCTCTTACTCCCCTTCCTTCTGCCCCCCAACCCTCTCTGGCCTTCCCACTGCAGTTTGACAATCAGTTTGAGGCAGCTCTGCCTCTGTAACAGATACTTTTTTTTAAAGCTACAGACTAGTGCTTTCAGCAAATGACTATTATAGCAGTTATAACTTTTCTGTTTTTATCAGATACTTTGATTACTATGTCAAAGGAAGTTAAGACACACACACACACACACACACACACACACACACACACTCACCAATTGGGTTGATACAGAAAGTAAGGTCAGTGTTTCACTTTGCCAGGTGAGAACAGACAGGTCGATTGAAATGCAATCTAATCTATTCCGTTCTGTGCTGTTAAGGTTGCCCTTTAACTTCTGAGTGCCTTAGTTACTCCATATTAAACTTCAGTCAGGAAAAATAGATTATTCTATGTGGCAGAGGTCCTACCATAGGAAGAGCTAAGGTTTGGAGCTATTGGCCTGTGGGGTCAGAGAGACACCTCTCCTGGTATCCGACTCGGGACTGCCTGTGGCACAACTCCTGGGGGGCATCGCCTACATAGATTACATTGTGGATGGTGCTTCTGGAGCTGTGCAACCAGACAACCCAGGTGCAGGCGTCTTTGAAGGGTGGTATGTGGAGCCAAGTAGGCACTAAACTCTACGAGGCAGGTGGGAGGAGAAGAGGTGCTCCAATGGGTATGGAAGGTGCTGAGTGAGTTGGTGCAGGTGGGATGAGTGGTGTGCTGTTGAGATGGAAGAATGACATTGCCAGATGTTCAAGTGGCAAGCAGAGTCAGGGTGAACAGGAGCCAACAGGGAGAATGAGCAAGAACTCATGGAGATAAGACCAATCCTTTGAGAGGCTTTTAGAAAAGCATCAGAATAGAGGTTTGAGGTGCTACCATTTTGGTGGTGGGGCTATTGGTCTACAGCCTTGGAGACAAACTTATAAAATGACCATATTTATGATTCACTATTTAGTGAGGCCCTGGGTCATATAGACTTTCTGTTTGATGTGTAGGATTGTTTTAGAAAAGCAATGCTTGTTTCTTTATTGAGGGCCTGAGGGAGAGAATTACAAAAATGTGAGAGTACCAGAAATAATGTTGCAGCCTATACCTCTGCTTGTAGCAGAGGCTGACAAAGGTCTGGCCAAACCATTTCCTCTTCTTCCTGGGCATACACCTGGTCTACACTTCCCAGCCTCCCTTGCAGCTAGGTATAACCATGTGATGACTAAGTTCCTGCAAATGAACTGTGAGCTGATCTGATGTGTACCATTTCCAGGCCTGGCATAAGCATCCCAAGTACAGTCTGCATGCTCTTTCCCTTTCTGCTGGCTTGATATAAACAAGCATGGTGACCTTAGAACCCATGTGTTGAAGGTAGAGAAAGCACAGATGGAAACAGCCTGGGTCCCTAAATCACTCCTCAAAGGAGACCTGCTTGCCAATTAGGAACATCCATTTAGAACTTTATAGAAGTAAGAAATAAGTCTATATCAGGTCTGAACCATCATACATGTTTGGGTTTGTTTGTTACAGCAGCATGAAGTACCTTAACTAAAACTTCGTTAGCACTGATTTTTTCCCAGTCGGGTCCGCTGGTTCTGAATCAGGAGTCTGCTTCTGATTTAAGCAGTTGTAGTAAAAGGGTCACACAGAGCAAACCATGGGTATCTCTGTTCAAGAAATGGCCTGAGGCTTTCCTCAGCAGGGGCTTTAGTGGACATTTTTTCTTGCAAGAGGACTATGAGCATGGCAGTTACCTTGACTTACTGTCTAATGCTGCTAAAGGAAAAAAAAATGACAACAGAACTTTGCTCTTCTGTTATAACCAAAATATACCTTCTAGTAATGTCCCTCTTATTCCCAACTGGAATTCCCAATCTTCTCTTAGCAGTGATATTTTACTCCATCCTCTGTTGTCATGTTTCCAGCAGTTCTCTTTTCCAAGCTACTCTCCTGTTTTGATGTTGTTCCTTTTACGACACGGTTCCTAAAACATGGGCATTAGAGTTACACAGACATCAGCTCTAATCCAACCACCTTTACATACTGTCTGTGATGGTGAACACATTCTATCTCTGAATTCCAACCTCCCCCTCGGTAGAATGGCAAGGTAAGCACCTCATAGTATTGTTGTCAGTATTGAATGATATCTTGTGCCTGAAGCACCCAACAGTCGACTCTGCCAAGCAACATGGTGCCTGGCAGAGTCGACTCCCTCTCAGTAGAAGCTGTGATTTCTATTGTGTTTGATGTTGTGATTTCAGACCTTTCTCCATCCTGATTAGTAGCTCTGAATGTATTGGAGTTCGGTTCAAATCCTATGGCACCTGGGTCTGAACATAGTTCAGCATCTGGTATCCAACTGACATCAGGGCAGGGGGCCATTGCTTCTTATGACGTGGGCACCATATTCATGCTCCTTTCCATGGATTATCAGGCCTATCAAGTCACTGGTCATGGCACTTGTTCTCAGCTGGACCCTCAGACCATCATGGTGGTAGCATTGTAATAACTCACCCAACTCCACCTAAGGTATTGCTCTTTGTCATAGGCCTTGATATCTCAGGGCACCTCCCATGGCACTGCCAGCTGGGAGATGGTTTTAGGAGCCTGGTACATTCTAAAGGATCATTAATGCTATAGAGTAACTAGAGGCCCGATGCATGAAATTCATGCAAGAGTAGGCTTTCGCAGCTGCAGCAGCTGCCTGGATTCCTCCCTCACAGCTGCAGAGGCTTCCTCGATCCCACGGCTGCAGCCCCAGCTTCATTCGGAAGGGGCTTCATCCGGAAGGACATCCTGTCTAATTAGCATATTATGCTTTTATTATTATAGATAATGTTTAACCTTTCTCAGACCATGGGTCTTTTGGAGAATTTAATGAAAGTTCTGGATCTTCTCTCTTAAAAAAATATCCAGACACCCATCGACACAGTGTTTTGTGTACTATTTGGGAGGCCTCCAAGGGAAGTCAGCCCTTGCCTGGCAGGGTTGAATTGGGAGCTGTGGACTCTTCCTGGAGAGGGAGCTCCAGACAGCCTTTCCTCCCGTGGCCTCAGCAAAGTGAGACCGATCCAAGCACTTTTCTCATCAAGCTCAAATCAACTCGGTGAAACCTCAGAGGGGCCCTCTCTATGCCCTCAGTCATCTCGGTCTGAACAATCCTACAGGTTCTTAACATTAATCAGGGTCATTGGGTGTCTGCTGATGTTACTCGAAACTTAATTGGTTCTTTGGAGGAAAGTGAGTCACCATCTAGGAGAGAAGGCTGCAGGGCAGGAAGGCACAGAGGGACAGGAAAATGACTGCACGCAGAAAAGATCAAGTGTGCCCTCGCCGCCTCTCCCAGTCTGCAACCCGAGAGGAGCCTGCTTCCCCTGATGGGGCTTAAAGAGGTTTTCAGAAGCACTGAGACAAAGGATGCCTCCTCCTCCACCCGTCTTTGTTTCTCTCCATCCTTTTCTGTATGTGGAACCACATCCAGTGGAGGGGGAAGGGGGCAGGCCATCCTCTTGACTGTCAGAGCTGATCACTGCTGACCTTATCAAAACACAGAATCAATATACTCTCCTCCCAGCAGCCCAGAAAAATCACAAGGAGTTTGAACCAAAGCAATTTGAAGAGCAGAACTGTCAGAAGCAGAAGACGAGCCAGTAAACTGTTGGGTCTCTGAGTCCTCCCATGCCCTTCCTCAGAGTCAGGCGAGACCAAGAACCTCACTAGCACAGGATGGGCAGCTGATGAAGGGAGAAATGCAAAGCAGCCTCTGTTAGTCAAGTCCCCTCCTAGCTGGATGGCACTCTGGGTGCAGAGTTCCACTTGCATTGAGAGGGAGGCCTGTGGGGCTGGAGACCATAGCTCTCCCCACCTTGCAGTAGGCTCTTGGGAAGGCCCTCTCCCAGCCTGGCCCTGGAGCAGAGGTCTTTAGACGCAAACTGTCCCCTTGGGAAAGCCAAGTTGTGTCACTGATTTAGTGCCAAGGGGCCTTTACCATGTTACCACCACTCCTTCCTCTCATTTCTTTGCTCCTCTTTATGTTTTCTCCAGACTTGCTTTCTATTCGTTTTTGCATTTTTTTTTTCAAGAGGGAGAAGATTGGGAAGACGGAATAGATAACTATTGTGGGTGGAAGGGAAGGGGAGTTAATGATGTCACCTGCTGCCTGGCAGAAGTGCCTGCTAAAGATGAGGTCAGCCCTTGTGGCAGATTTTGTCTTGCGGTGAGGGGACCCGACCCCCCAGAACATCAGAAGCCATTCCCTGGTGGCAGTAGGACCAGGGCTCCTCTTTGCCGTGTCCTCCATTTCTTCTCTGGCCTTCTCGACCTTTCTAACAACAAACTAGTATCTTGAGTGTATTCCCTCAAGACATCAACTCCCTAAACTTGTCTTATCTCCTATTTCTGGTCATTTCCACCATCTCAGAGCTCATAGCAGTTGGAGCCAGTGTGGTTTCGGTGCCCAGAGTTGGCAGAACCATCAGTCTTTACTATACTATATACACTATCCTGTAATTGCCCATTTAGTCTTTCTCCATTACTTGGCACTGAGTTTCTTGAGGGATACTTCATCCTTGTGTCCCCAGAGCCTATCCCAGTAGACTGCACAGAAGAGCTCAGGGACTGGCATCTGTACTCATCAGGAAAGGTCCGCACTGACACCACATAGAGACATTTGGCAGCCCTTCTGTAGCCTCAGAGCTTTGCTGTTGAGCAAAAACACAGGCAGCAGAGCTGGCCACTTAACCAGCATCCCTGCACTTAGGCACCGTCATGCCTTTGCATGCTTGGTGCCCTCTGCCTAGAATGCATCCTATCCAGGCAGAATTAATTGCTCTCCTTTCTGAGTTCCCAAAGGACTTTGTACTCAAGTTTTTTATCACACTGATCACATTGTGTTTTATTGGTTGTTTGCATGGCTGTCTCCTCCTATATAGGCATTCATCTGTCCCACAGATACTTGTCAGGCATCTTTGCCAGGTGTAGGGATACATGACCCAGCACAGGCAGGACTCCGGTCCTCATGGAGCCAAGTGGGAGGATGAATGGCCCAGACAATGCCAGGCACAGAGTAGGCTCATGGGTAATGTTCATTGAATGGAATTGAGGGTGTGGTATTCAGAAAGGCTGGGGCAGGGAAGGGGACCAAAAACAGGACCTGGAGGCATGTTTAGAGAGTTGATGTTTATTGTCCTCATTCATAGAGTCTGGAACTGGGAAGGGAGAAAAGTGAGCAGAAATAAGAAAATCTTGTGGGCTGAGGTGGGCTGAGGCGGGCTGAGGCGGGCTGAGGCAGGGGGTCCCGTGGGTTAGACTGTAAGGACAGCGTTAATGAGGAGCCTGCCATCCTCGGGGCTCGGCCAAGGGTGTAGCTACACGTGTTCTGCCAGTTGTTTATACCTGCCATCCCTGTGGACAGGCACAGGTCTTGGGATGCTGGGGGCGGGGAATAATTGTCAGGGAAGTGTGCAAGGAGCAGCAGTGCCTGGTGGGTCCTGGTGCCAACTTTATTAATTGAGGGAAATGTAATGTATCTGATTTTTTAAAAATCACATGGGTAAATGGAGGGAGACCATCCTTGAGCAAACAAGAAAGCAGCAAGGATGGAGCATCACAGGTCTGCACTCTCTCCTACAGGGAAGAAAAAGCAAGGTGGGGAGGGAGGCAGCTGGGAGTAGTACCTCTTGGGTCACCAGCATGGAGTCCATGCCTGTGGCTGGGCAGAGGGAACAGGGCCCGAGCGAGGCTTCCAGTTTCCTGTGTAGTTTAACATGCCACAGTGGCAGGCGAGGCCGCCAGCACTCCAGCTGTCAGGATTTCCTGCCAGAGTAGCCAGGAGCCAGCCCCTTTGGAGCAAAAGAGCCCTGGCGCCTGCCCTTTCTTCCCAGTGAATCCCTTCCCACACAACTGGGCTTCTCACGCCGGGGCATCTTGGGAAATTCCCTGTGCCCCAGAACCTCATCAACCCGCGGGCAGGGAGCAGAAACGAACACAGCAGCACCAGCCACAGATGGCCACAGCTTCTAAATAAGCATTTCATTAGTTTGGAACCCGGGGAAAACACGGTTCAAGTTATAGAGAAAAATAAATGAGTGAGGAGAGCCTGGTTTTAAATCCTGCTAGTTATGTTCAGCGTGTCTGTAAAAATAAGCAGAACTCTCTTTTTAAAGGGGGCCACTGTTAATTAGCCAGGGCGCCCATTTGAGCACGTTGTCTAGTTACAATGCGGCTGTGCCGTGCTGGGGAAGAGGCATACGGTTCCACATATCCTTTTTATGCCTACTCCTGTCATGCTGAAATTGGCTCTCTTACTCTGTAACTGTGTTTTATGTAGGAGCTGAATGGCAAGGGTGTTACTTGTGTTTATACTCGCGGCCTGCCCCGGGAAGGCCAATTCTTCCTCCGTCCTCCTTCCTGAGGTTGGTACTCAATCCCCATTGGAGTGGACACCTGACTCCATTTCCATTTCCACAAGCTGTGTGTTCTGTTTTGCTTTTCTTTTCCCGCTAAGTAATGTCTGGGAGTGCTTTTAGTGTCCTCTGCCTAACCCCTGACAGCTTGCAGGGAGTTCTTCATCCTTCCATGGGAAGAGCAGGTGTCCTGCTACCCAATCCCCAGAGTCCAGTCTCCTCTCGTCTCCCCTGACAGGCTTGTCCTGCCCAAGGAGGGGCTTATACTGTGATTCAGAAAGCCTCCTGAATGTCACGGTCACTGTAAGACATGTTAGCAGGTGACAGGCATGTGTGGGGCACCTGAGACCTGAGTTTGAGTCCCAGATGCACAAGTGACAACTTTACTGAACCCCAGTCTCCCCAACTGCAGAATGGGGAAAAGAGGTTCTGCCGTGGGGAGGAATGACAGTCCACAGAGCTCCTGGCCATCTTCTGACCTGCTGATCCTCAGCCTGGGCTTACATTAGTGTGAGAGCAAGTGACCTTAACTAAACCTTGGAAAAAGTCAGAGCCTCTTATTTTTAAACTGATTCTGGGTGCGAAGGTTCCTGGTTTCTGACTAGGTCTGGTTGGTTTGGATAATCCGAGATGCTGGTGGAGGAGCCCCACAGATCTGCATTAGTATAATAGCTGCTGCTTTTTGAGCACTTACTGAGTGCAAGCTCTGATCTCGCGGTTTGAGCTCTTCACATCATTTAATCTTTATTGTGACTCTTTGAGGTAGATATTATGATTTCCACTTGATGGATAAAGAAACCGAGACTCAGGGAGGTTAATAATGATCCAAGGTTTCCCATTTGGTAAGTGTGAGAGTTAGGTTCCAACTGGTCTGTTGACTTCCAATTCTGTCTTTCCATCATGCATCACTGTCCCTGTGGAAATCTAACAATCCAAATTGCGCAATTCCCAAGAGCAGTGCTGCTCATGAGAAAGTTTTCCACGATGATGGAACAGTCCTATTCTGCTCTGTCCAAGACGATCATCATTAGCCACTTGAAATATGGCTAGTGTGACAAAACTGAGTTCTAAATTTTATCTACATTTAATTTACCCAAACCTAAATTGCCCATGTGGGTAGTAGTTACCATATTGGACAGTGCAGTGCTAGAGCCTGCATTTTGCTGATGCAAGTCCTCAAGGAGACCCCAGGAGCTGGTAATCAATGGCCCGCCCTCAAGCTCTTTTCCCCCCACTCCACACATGGACCCACACTTAATGATTAGCTTTCATAGTTCTATAGCAAACTGTATGTAGATGCTACCTTCTGATCATAGTGATAGGGCTCTGGGCGCTTTAGTTGGACAAAAGATTGGGTGGCTCTTCCTTGTATAGTTTCTCTTTCCAGCTCCCCTTTAACTTTTGGTTTCTGATATTGAATCTAAGGTGTCTAGTTCCCAGTCTATCTGCTCTCCTTCCTCCTCCACAGACCTCACTTTCTCATCCACCAGGATGTCTAGATACTCACTGCCCTGAACAGTGAGGCACTGGGCCTTAGTCCTGTAGCTGTGATCCAGTAGCCATCTGGAGTAGCTGGTGCTTGGGTACTCAGGCACTTTTCACATTCTTGGCCGTTTGGGCATCCAAATTTTTTTCCTTTAAAGTATCTTTTTTCCCCTTCTGATTATAAAACTGCATGTTGATTACAGAAACTGTAAAAAATATAGAAAAAATTGCCGTAGTTGGTTTGGCTCAGTGGATAGAGTGCTGGCCCATAGACCAAAGGGTCGTGAGTTTGATTCTGTTCAGGGGCACCTAACTCAGTTGCAGGCTCAATCCTTGGTGGGAGGCAATCAATCAATGTGTCTCTCTCACTTCCATGTTTCTCTCTCTCTCTGTCTCTCCCCCTCCCATCCATTCTCTCTAAAAATCAATGGCAAAAATACCTTTAGGTGAGGATTAACAAATTTTTTTTTAAAAATATAGAAAAAATTCATAAAAACTGAGAGCCATACTAGTATTTAGACGTTATCACTTATAATTTGAGATTTTCCCTTCCAGATACATATATTTTTTTGTAAGTTTATTTATTTATTTTTTGAAAATTTATCTTTATTGTTGAAAATATTACAGATGTCCTCCCCCCCCCCCCCCATTGACCCCTCCACTTCACTCCTGCTCTGTCAGGCCTTCACACACTACAGTCTGTGTTCATGGGTTATGCATATATGCATATAAGTTCTTCGTTAATCTCTTCAGATACATGTGTTTTTAATACAAGGAGAATACCATTTGTAATCTCAATTTTTATTTACCAATACATCATAAATATTTTGTCATCACATATACTTCTGAAACATGGTTTTAAACAGGTGTAAAGTATTTCTTGTGTGAATATATTATAGCTTATTTAACCAATCTCTCAGTGGGACAGGTTATTCCCAATGTTTTGCTATTATAGATAACACTAATGAGCATCCTGACAGTTGATTCAGATAATTCTTTGTACATATCTGCAATCAGTTCACTAGAGCAGACTTCTAGCATGCATTTGAGAGGTCAAAGCACATAGTGTTTAAAAGATCTAGCTGGGTATTTCCAAAATTGCTTCCAGGAAGGCTTACTTTTATTCCCATCCTGAGTTTGAGAGAGCCTGGTTGTGGTAAGAACAAGTGATCTGAGCACATGCCCAACACTCATATTCACCATTGTATTTAAATTGCCATGTGACAACTTACCCGAAGAATTTGTAACTTAAACACTTAGTTTCGTTCACAATTTTATGGGACAGGAATTCAGGAAGGGTTTGACTGGGCAGCCCTTTTATGGGGTCTAGATGTGGTTACTTCAGAAGTGGCTGAGGATGGAATCATCTGAGGCTTAATAAGGCTGGATGTCCAAGATGGCTCAGGCACATGGTTGCATTTGGTGCTCACTGTTGCCTAGGAGCTCAGTGGGGCTGTCAGCGGGAGTGCCCACATGGGATCTCTCCTGGTGACCTCAGGTTAGTTTGACTCCTTACATCAGTGGTTCTCAACCTTCTGGCCCTTTAAATACAGTTTCTCATGTTGTGATCCAACCATAAAATTATTTTCGTTGCTACTTCATAACTGTAATGTTGCTGCTGTTATGAATTGTAATGTAAATATCTGATATGCAGGATGGTCTTAGGCGACCCCTGTGAAAGGGTCGTTCGACCGCCAAAGGGGTCGCGACCCACAGGTTGAGAACCGCTGCCTTACATGAAAGCTGGCTTCCCTTAGACCAGTGGTCGGCAAACTGCGGCTTGCGAGCCACATGGTGTGGGTGTGCATGTACAGTGCGATTGAAACTTCGTGGCCCATGTGCAGAAGTCGGTATTTTGTGGAAGAGCCACACTCAAGGGGCCAAAGAGCCGCATGTGGTTCCTGAGCCGCAGTTTGCCGACCACTGCCCTAGACTGAGTCTTCCAGGAGATCCCAGTGGAAGCAGCATGGCCTTTTCTTACCTAGCTTGGAAGTCATACAGCATCATGTCTACCATACTCTACTGGTTGAAGCAGTCATATATTTGTGCAGATTCAAGTGGAGGGGATATAGACTCAACCTATTAGTGGGAGAAATGTACAAGATTTGAGGCCATTCTTGAAAACTGCCATAGAAGATATATTACATGTAAGCATGACCTGTGTGGTATTAGTGACATGTTCACCATCAAGTTTCAAGGGACCTGTGTCTGAGAAGTTGTCTAAAGACCAGGCTATATAGCATGTATATACCCAGTGGGTTAGTGTATATGTATATATTGGCAAACATGAGTAGGTTGGGGATTTATTAGTTAATGTGAACCATAGTCAAGAGTCCAGTGTCTGAGTTTGAACTCCATTTTTGAGCTGTGATTGGCGGTGGCTGACTCCCACTAATCTCTGACATCAGGAAAGGGGTTTAGAGGGCCCAGTCAGGTAGGAAGATTCCATTTTTGATGCCTCCCCTGGGGAGTAACTGGGGGAGTCCAGCAGTAAGCCTGACATCTGTGAAGTGCTTAATCCATTGCAACCAAAGATCTGCATGGTGGAGTCCCATCCTGAGGACTAAAAATTGGAAGGACCAGAAGAATGAAAGGTGATGTATTTGACTTCCTGTTCTGACCACTGCATTTTAGAGGAAAGATTTATTTTAGGAGCCTGAATGTCAAGGCATGATTTGACCAAACTTGGGCAAGGTAGTAAGAAAAGGAGAAATCTCAGAGGTCCCTGGTAGTTACATGTTATCGTTGGTAACAGTCTAGCTTGGGCATCCATGCTGTCATGTCACAGTAAGCATCACCCTGGACTCTGTTGTTTTAATGTGTCCTGATCTAGCTTTGTTCCCAACTGGACAGGTGGTTCAGTTTCCTCTCAGGGATCATGGAGCTAGGTTCTTTCCCCAAAATGGATGACTTTTTGTGATTCTTTGAGTCTAAGTTCATACTTTCCTGAATATTTCCCTTAGAGATTAGGAATGGAGCTTCCACCCTATCAATCACCTCTCATATCTGCATAGCACACGATAAGGCAGTGTGGATCAGAATCTTCTGGGAACCTTTTCAGAATACACATGGCCAGGCGCTACCCTGGACCTGGGATATTAGATTTCTAGAGGGTAGAGAACGAAGTTTGGAATGTCTATTTTCAAATAGTTCTCTGAAAAATACAATGTCACCTTCATAAAGAGCCCTGGTTAAGGAGATGCTTTATTTTGTATCTGTCACCTGAGTTGATTCTTACAAAAGGCAAGTTAGGTTTTAGTGCCCCTGCTTCACAGAAAAGAAATCTGAAGCACAGAGAAGTTAAGTGACTAGCTTGTAAAACTCAGAGCTACATTCAAACCAGAAATTTCTGACTCCTCTAGAAATCGTTCAGCAAGTTATTTTCTGTGAAGACCTCACGTTCACTCCCTTTGCTGTGGCATGCCCGGGGCTATTGGTGGGGTGACTGGCAGATGTTTGGTTTACGGGTCATAGGGTCTGGGACTGGAACTGACAGATGTTGGTTTATGGGTCATAGGGTCTGGGACAGGGAAGCTCTGAAGATTGGACTGAGCCACCTGCTCTGTACACAGGGACGTTGTCCTATCTGATTAGCTTGCAAGTTTCGGCTGAATTTGGGTTGTGAAGGTGACACCTCCTCTGGTGGGAATGCTGAGGCCATTAAGGATGCACAGCACATATCCATAAGCAACAGCTAGGCTCAGCTCCTCCAAATGTACATTGGTGATAAAAAAAAAAACCCACACCAGCAACACAACAAAAAACCCCTTTATTTTACATTTCAAAGTGCTGCTAGGGGAGAGAGGCTGGCTTGCTGCTTGGAAGTGAATCTGGGCAGTGGCCAACTCTTAGACCAGGATGCATCCTTTTGATAGAAAGTACAAGAGGCTATCTTGGGTAAAAGACTTCGTCCTTAGCCAACAGGAATAGTGGATGCTAAATAAGTATCCCCCAATCCTGCAACCCTTTGATTATAGCAACACTGTAATCTCTTCACCTGGGAGGAGACAAGCGAAGGTGAGAACTATATCATGTAAGAGTTAAGAGACCTCAGAGGCATGCTGGTCAGCTCCCATGATTTACAGCATAAAAGCCCGGCTCTGAGAGAAAAGCCTCGTCTAGTCACCCAGAGCATAGGCAGCAACAACAGAATGAGACCCAGGGCTCCTCCTGCCCTGTTGGGCTTGTGCCTCATGCCACCTGCAGTTCCCTGGGGCTCCAAATGCCTGAATCTGCAGGAGATGGTTATTCTGAACCCGATCATGTCATCTCCAGTACATGGGACCCAGAACTCAAAGCAGAGTCAGGTATTTTCTCACTACTAATGTGTCAAGTTTTCAATTTGGACATCTTTTTAATGCCACCCCATCCCTTTTCCATTGGTGGAAGGGTGAGCTGTAAGTTAAAATAAGATATCTTCTAAGCTATGTTGGCCTAGTGAGCTTTGAGTGCTTGCAGGGGTACCTGAACCCCTTTTCCTGCCACATTGCTAAAATGACGTCTGTCTGTTTGCAAGGTCCTGATGTTCTCAGTTAGAATATAAAGCAATAAGCTATTAGTGGCGATACATATTTGCAATTTTGTTTTTCTGATGAGTTTGAAGGACCAAGCAGGTCTTCTGATAGACTAGAGGACAGGTAAGTTTGATGGCTGGAGGGAGATTGTGAAAGATGTGAGCAGTAAACATTGCCAGGAGAAGACATACTTATTTGGGAGTTTCATGGGTCATCAGGGATAATATAAAGGCGCTAAAAGCTTAAAGTGAGGCAAAGGAGGGAGAGAGAACCGCCAAAGAATGGGATGGCAGTGTATAGCAGCACCAAAGACCTCCACTGCCTAGTTCAAAATTTCACTGGGATTTATCCCTGCTGCCATTCTTGGCTAAATCCACAGGGCTTCCCACCAGGCATTATAGCCACCCACAAAGGCGTTCAGGACAGTGGCCAGAGAATCTGGTTCTCCTTTGGTCTGATTGCATCGGCCATGTCTGTGTCCTAAGAACCTGATACTAAGCTGAGCTACTCTCTGGAAGCACCCTCTGAGGACATCTAGTCAAGTCCTTTCACTGGACAGGTGAGATCCTGAGAGACTTTGCGACTTGGCCCAGCCAGCCAAGGAGGCACTGAGACCTCATTGCCTTGACTTCTATCTCTTTTTTTTTCAAAACAGACTCCAAAAAGTTGCCACAAACTGCTATCTGTAGTTAGCGATTGGGCCCTGGGGCCCTGGCCCTGGCTTCTAGCATCCCTGAAATGATAGATTTTGGGACAAGATAGTGAATCCTCATACTTTTCGTGGGTCAAATGGTCAGGTGTGCTCAAAGGTGTCTTCACTCTGAATGACTAGTTCCTGGACATGAGCACTACCTGGTGAACCAAAGGAGCGAGCAAGAAAAAGGAAGAAGGAAAAGGTGGCTATATTTTACAAAGTATATGAGGATAAGAATTATTTTTATAGCTCTCTTTCTCAGAGAGAGTTCTCAATGAGTGGGACATCCTGCTCAGAGAGAAAGAACCCAACCTGTCCACTCATCCTCATGCCTAATCATCAGACAGTTTTAAAAGAAGCCAATAATAATAATTTACATTTACTGAGCACACATTGCGAACCAACTAAAAAACATATTATACATGTCGTGTGCTGTGACAGGCTTTATTATCTGGCGAGAGATATTGCAACAAATCATTCAATAATTAATTTACAAATACCGGAAAACCAGAGGGTACTGGAAAACCCACGTGACTGTGCAGGGAACCAACCACATCAGACCAATTTAATTTCCTCCAATGTCAGAATGACAGGTTTGGAAGATAAGGCAAAAGCAATAGATGTAAAATATACTGACTTCAGTAAGCCCTTCAGCTCTGTTCCATATGATGTCCTCATAAACATGCTATGAAAATACGGTGTAGCCTCTGCTATTGTTATTTAGTCTTTGATTTATCATGTTCCCTTTCCCTAAAGAGCTTGAGTGCAGTGTTTTGTGGAAAAATATCTGCTGCCTGGGAGAGCACTTGGAGGGCCTTGCTCAGGACCCAGGCCTGGAATCAGTCTTGTTTAGTAATATGATTACAGAGATAACTCATGGTGACATATGCACTTTCACATTTACAAAATGCTTAGAGCTGGATCTCAAACCCAGGTCTTCTGATTCCAAACTCAAATCATTTCCTGTTCTCCCACACTACCTCAAGATAAACCATTAACTCAACTGTCCCAGAGGAATTATGCTTTGTGTTTTTTTTCCAGGACAGTAATGAGGAAGTCTTAGAACAGTAGTATTTACAGTGGGTATTGGAGAAAGCTGGTTTCCTAAGGACAGCCTCTAGCCCTGTGCCTCCAGGCCCTTTCCATAAGAGAGTCCCTCCTTGGACGAAAGGAGTGGTGGGTGGGCCTGCTGGTGAGCCCAAAGCAGGTGTGATGCTGGGAGTTTGGTTCAGGTGAGAGCAGAGTGACTGGGGTGAAGCCCGGGGATTCCATAGCCTCCTGAGAGGCCCAGTTGCTAAGAGGGCCAGATGGACACTCAGAGAGCTGCCGCACTGGTTGCCAGATACGTGTGGTCTCTGGAACCACTGCCTGAGCTGCAGGGTAGGAGAGGACTGCCACTCTGTCCTGTAAGAGGGGACATTTGGGACAGAGCTGCTTCCTTCACCCACTGCAGAAATGGGGCTGGTAATCATTGGATAGCTCACCGCCAGCCCACTAGGAGGCAATAATGCCCCATCTTTCTGATACCTTCTGGTTTGAGAGACCCTCAACAGTCTGAACTGTCTGAGTGCCCAGGGAACATATAATCAAACCCTGGATCTCAGATCCAGTAGAAAAAGAAAACTCATCAGCCACTTACGGGAATTTAGGAAACAACTAGAACAGGTGGCTTTTACTGAGGTAGAACAAAATGATGAGGCAGAAGAGAGCTGTAGGAGAACAGAAGGAAGAACTTTCAAGGAAAACTAGTGAAAATGTTGATTTTTCTAAAACAGCCAAAAGCAATTTCTGAATTTAAAAAATTGATAGGCAAACTGTAAAAGAGGCTGGTCACTTCTGGGAACCAAATTAGTGTTCTGGATGATCATAGCGGAGAAGTAGCTCACAAACAGAATAAAAAATACACAGATGTGGAGAGCATAGCCCCAAAGCTAAGAAATATAATCAAGAAATATAACATGAAGAAAAACCCAATCAACCAGGGGTTCTAGAAGGGTAGATGGAGAAGTAATAATCCAAGAAATAACAGAAAAAACATTTCCTGACTGAAGAAAGACAGGGTCTTGAGTATGGAAGGCTCCCTGGGGTCCCAGGATAGTTGCAAATACACATACTCTAGACATTGTCAGGTGGCATCATTGAGCTCCAAAGAAAAAGAGAACATTTTACAGGCTGTTAATAGAAAAAATGGGTCATTTCCAAAGGAAAGATCTTTAGACTCATTTGCAATACCAGAAGCCAGAAGCCCATGGAAATAATATATACCAACATTAAAAGGAAAGAATTATAATCTATTATCAGTCAGGGTAGTTTTGGAAACACAAGGCACCACCCACATTCTATAGGCAAGGTGTACAATTGGAAGGGACCTTAAAAATTATTGTAACCACCCCTCCCCCATCAATCATTTTATTTTTCCTTTGTATATATGTGTGTGATAAAGGCAGGGACTCATAAGGGCTGAAAGTGGAGAGAATATCAGGGAGGCTTTTAAAACCATTATATGGGTTTTAATGTTTATTTGCATTTAGAAGTATTTACTGGAGAATTGAGTTGGTTATTATAAACACAATCCCAGGTCTGCACGGAAGGGCCCAGGAAGACCAATTTGGTTGCAGTGGAATTTCCCAATGGGAGAAATGAGGCAGTACTCTATGGCCGCAGGTCTCTGAGAAGTTCCCACCTACAGCTGCCAAACGCGGCAAATAAAAATACAGGATGCCCTGTTAAATTTGAATTTCATGTACATAGTGATATTTTTTAGTATAAGTATATCCCAAATATTGCACAAGCATCTTATATTTTACCTGGCACCTCTATTTCCACCTCCACGCCCAACCTGGAGCCATACAGAGCTATGTTTTTCAGGGAGTTTGGAATATCAGCTATAGAGGAATGCTTAAGACTGGAGTTTCTGTGGGAGGAAAAAAAGGAAACCTAGAAGTAAAAGATAGGGTTAGTGCCAACGTGGGAGCCAGAAGTGTAGTTTCTGAATAATAGCTTCTCTCTCTCTAGGTTTGAAACATATTTGAACGGGTCCTTGCCTTTGTGGCATTTAAAAATTTCATTATAATGAGTGTGTGTGTGTGTGTGTGTGTGTGTGTGTGTGTGTGTGTGTGTGCAGGTGTAAGGTAATAAAAGCTAATTTTCACTGAGCATTTATCACACCAGGTACTATGCTAAGCACTTAATCTTATTTATTATTCAAAGCAATTATCCCCATTTCTTAGATGCAGAAAAAGATAGAGAGTTCAAGTGTCTTGCTTAAGGTCATATAACCAGCAAGTAGAGGAGCCGGGACCTGGTCCCAGGTTTTCCTGAACCTGGGCGCTGTGCTCTTGTCCTCTATGCCATTATGCCTCCCAATCAAGTACAGCAAGCAAACAACAACAACAACAACAACAACAACAAAGCAAAGCAAAACAAAAAAAGCATAGTCCTGACACTGTATGTGAGAACTGAGGCCTAGGGGGTGGTCAGGGTGGGAGTCGTCAGTATGGGCCAGATTAACTAGGGAAAGCTTCTTAGAAAAAGAAACTCAGAACCTGGGTTCTCACTGAGGGGTTTGGATTTGGGATGGTGAAAGGAGTAAGTGGTGAGAATCTCAATCTGGGCTAGTGGAAGAAGGGAGCGTGGTGGGGAGGGTAGTAAGGGTAGGAGTGGGACAGGTTGTGAGGGGGTGCCCCAACAAATCAAAGGAGACAGGCATAGGTGACTATTTATGTCCAGTTTGGCACACAGCGTGACCAGGAGAGAGGTTCACCATAAGATTGAAGAGGAGGGCAGGGCCATATCATGGGTGAGGGAATGGGTGAACTTACAGGCTGGTGTAAGGTCAATGGGAAGCCATTAAAAGGTTTTAAGATGAGGAGTGGTGGTAGTGGGGTTGAAGTGGGTGAGTTCGAGCAAGATGTAGGAGATAACTAGACAGGACTTGTAATGCAAATAGACGTGGGGACAGGATGATGGGAACATGCCCAGCAGGAAACCAGGCAGATGGACAGGAGGGAGCCTTGTTGGCTTCAGTGTTGGGGAAGCTGTTGCCCTCAGGAGAGGATGGGACTCATGGTGCCTCTTCCTCTGCCCGTACAGACAGGTGACCAGGTTAGAAATAGGGCTCCATGTGAGCTTTGAGAGCAATGTATAGCAGTGACAGGCAGTGACCACATGGCTGTGTGCCTTGGGCTCTCCTGGGCAGCTCTAGGAGCTGGTGAGCACATCTTCCAGAGGCTTCTCTGCCTCCTGGATGGAGCAGGACCCACACAGAGACCTGACATGGGAGAGGCAGGTTTAGGGCGGGCTGCCTTTGAAGGCAGCACATTTGACCTTAGGCCTCTCAACAGTGTCCACCCCATACCCTGGTTTTACACAACTCACACAGTCTTCCGGATCTCCGCTCCCCCCTTACCCCCCAGCCAAGTGCTGTTTTTGATACTGACTGTGGGCAAGCCAAGCCTTCACCATGCGAGGTGGCTGAAATAAAATGTGTAATTGTGCTCCAAGACACCTTAATTGTATATTAATTACTTCATAAATCATAGTGACATCTGTGTTTGTGCTCCTGTTACTTCACTCTCAAGAGGTGGGGGATGGAAGCACATGACCGAAGAGTAACTGGTCCCATAGCTATAGGATGGAGGTACCTGAAATGGGACGAGGATGCCAGGGATCTCGGTGCTTCTCCCTCACTATCAGCCTCAACTACGTCCCATCCACTTCTGGCCAAGACCCTAGCCATGAAAGGGGTACACATAAGGCGGACTAATACCACCTAGTAAAGGAACCTTGATGGAGTAGGGGTGGAGCTAAGTACTCCATCTCTTCCATACAGAAGCCAGTGAGGAGAGGGATTACTGTAGTGATTTTACAGGCGAGGCTTAGAGTTTTATGTAAGTCCCAAGGTCACACAACCAGTTAATGGCCGTGCTGGAGTCTGAACCCAGGTTTGAATGACTCCTAGATGTAGCCCTGGGTGAGAGAGTCAGAGAACAGCCTGGCGGGGAGGAGGGTACTTTCCTGTTAATTATCCCTGATGTGTCATATGTGTCTTTTACATTTGCCCAAGGAAAGGCCAGCCGTTTTCTAAACGATAATACCTGTAATGTTCCTTGTGGATCATATATAAAATGGAAACAGCATTCATCCAGGTGTTTTAGCCAGGGTGTTCTGGTGCCCTGCCACTCAGACTGGCCACTGTCGGGGTCCCCCTCTAATTGACCTCCATCCCAGACAGTCACCCGCTCCTGTCCCTCAGAGCCTCTCTCTGCCTACATCTGTTGGCAGCCATCAGCGACCAAGTGACTGGCCCTGGAGAGCAAGCCATCGCTCCAGATGGCTGATAGAATGTTATTGCCACAATTATTCTTAATGTGGCCATCCCAAAGCCGCCGTCTGGAAGCTCAGCTCCTGCAATGGTGCGGCCAGCCCTGGCTGCCGGGAGCAGGCCACTGCTGTCTAGCCCTTTCTCCCGGGCCCTAGAGTGCACTTCTGTGGATGTGAGCAACTGGCTCTTTCAAAGACAAGTAATGCCACAAACCCAGTTTGGGGATAATTCTTTCCCCTGGGTGGAGATGAGAACTTGGAAGGGAGGAGGAGGCTCTCTGCTCTGGGTCCTCAGTGTGGTGGAAGAAGGGGCCTGGCTAGAGATTGGGGAAGAGAGCAGGTAGGGGGTGAGAGGCCACCCCATTCTGCCCCAGTCAGCTCTGCTCATTCATCCCTCAGGTCTTAGCTCCAAAAGACCTTCCTGACCAGACAGTCCTGTATACTCCCTCTCCTTTAAACCTGTTCTTTTCCCCCAAGCACTTTTCTCCATTTGTGATAACCTTATTCATGGGTCTGTCTGTCTGGTGTCTCTCTCAGACACTGCACTTTGCAGGGGGGATGCTTGTTTTGTTCAGCAGTATACCAGGTGTCAGCACAGTGCCTGGCACATAATGAGGACCCGGTAAGTATTTGTTGAATGTTATTATTGAGCTACTAGAGGCCCGGTGCATGAAATGTGTGCAAGAGTAGGCCTGCCTTCCCCTGGCTGCCAGCACTGGCTTCCCTGTGGCACCTGGGACCCGGGCTTCCCTCGCAGCCCCGGCTTTGTCCAGAAGGATGTCCAGTCTAATTAGCATATTACGCTTTTATTATCATAGATGGTCACTCCTCAAGAATGATTCTCTCAGGCTCTACTGATAGGGCATCTCATGATGTGCTTGCAGCAAGTGATTTAATATTGAAAGGAAGGAGGAAGGGCACCAAGAGGCTTTCAGGGGCCAAAAGAATTGTCAGATTCTGGACTGTGGAGCCTGAGGCCCACCTCCATGCCTGGTATATAGCGGGCACTGAACACATTACACAATAAGTGAATTCATGAGAAAAGGTTAGACAGCTTAGAAAGAATGTCTCTGTGAATGGCAAAGTAAGGAGGTCTATGAGAGAGAAAACTGCCAGTTCCTGCCAAAGAGGAAGCAGGAGTGTTTGAACACTACCCCCATGTTTATGAGTGAATGCCACCACAGCAGGAAGTAGAGCATCAACTTCCCAACCCACTTTCTCCCTCCTGTGCTCTAGCCTCAGAGAACTGGCTAATGGCCTAGTGCCTTTGGGCATGGAGGCAGCCAGGAGCCAGGCCACACCTCTGGGCTCTAAGTATGGTGGGACTGAAGGACAATACTGGTCAGTTCTAAGGTGTGAACAAGGGAAGACCTGAGTCTTAGAGGAACTATCAATAGAACTACCTTCACTCAAGAAAAGGAGCTTATAGGGAGTTTAGGGGGCAGGAAAGCCCCTTCTATCCCTGGACCATCCTTCCACTGGCCAGCTGGACCCATGGGCTGCCTGGTCTTGGCAGGCAGGGCTTCAGACACACAGGAGCCTACTGGGAGTCCTGGGAACACAGCCAGGAGTGGCAGAGAAACTACCCAGGGGATGGGTAGCCTACAGGGAAAGGCGTGGTGAAGTTTGCTGGATTAGATCTATTGTATTCAACAACCATGGCTGTCACGGGGGCAGGGAAGGCCTCAAGAGGAGAGGTGGGGCTTGACCTGCTCTGAGAGTAACTTGAATGATCAGAGGGGCAGGGGAGCATAGAAGGGGAAGGGCAGACTGTGAGGACAGGATGGAGGAGGGGGACATAGGGACTCAGGGAAAAGGAGGCAGAGAAAAGAGTCATCAAGAGGAAGTACCTGAGGAAGGGCTGTGGAGATGGACTGTGGCATCCAGAAACTTAGAACTATGCCATTCTCCCTGGAGGCTAGAAGTGCAGGACCATGAAGATGAAGGCATGGCGATGGCACTGAGGACTGAGAGGGGTAAGGAGGCAGTTAGAGCCTCCAGGAAAACAAGCTACACACATCCTGATGAGAGAACTGGGGGACGTAAATGGAGGCCACAGATTCAAAAACCAGAAAAATTCCTACATTGGAGTATTACACACCTGGTTTATAAAAATTAGGAAAGATGTGATCATTTGACTTACCATGGATTCCCTGAGTTTTATCAAATTACCTCATATTTTGATGAGGGCTAGTAATCTTCCAGGTAAACAGAGCAGGAAAAATGACAACACATAGCAAGTCAGAGACTTGGCAGTCTCATGTTGTATCTGTGATTAAGATGATAAAATGTGCATTGCACGTTATTGTATCTTTGGGGGAGCCATGATGGTTGAAGTGGAGTGGAGGCAAAGTTAAGGGCATACATATAATTTATCATCTACATGGGTTTACTTCAAAATTTTTTTATTTTATTTTAGTGTTGACAGTATTACAGATGTCCCCCAATTTCCCCCCACCTTTCCCCCCTCCTCCCAGCCCCTGACCCACCCTAGGCCTTCACCACACAATTGTCTGTGTTCATTGATTATGAAGATATGTATATGTATATGTATATGAGTTCTTTGGTTACTCTCTTCCCATCTCCCCCCACTCCCCACCCTCCCTCTGAGACATGTCAGTCTGTTTCATGCCTCCATGTCTCTGGACCTTTTCTATTCATCAGTTTATTATGTTCACTAGATTGCACTTATAAGTGAGATCATGTGTTTTTGGTTTTCTCTGACTGGCATTTCACTCAGCATAACACTCTCCAGGTCCATTCATATTGTCACAAAGGGCAAGAAATCCTCCTCCTCCTCCTCCTCCTCCTCCTCCTCCTCCCTTCTTCTTCTTCTTCTTCTTCTTCTTCTTCTTCTTCTTCTTCTTCTTCTTCTTCTTCTTCTTCTTCTTCTTCTTCTTCTTCTTCTTCTTCTTCTTCTTCTTCTCCGCCTTCTTCTTCTTCTTCTTCTTCTTCTTCTTCTTCTTCTTCTTCTTCTTCTTCTTCTTCCTCTTCTTTTTTACAGCTGCATAGTTTTCCATTGTGTGACTGTACCACAGCTTTTAAATCCACTCATCTACTGATGGGCACTTGGGCTATGTCCAGATCTTAGCTGTTGTAAATAATGCTGCCATGAACATAAGGATGCATATATTTTTTTCTGATTGGTGTTTTGGACTTCTTAGGATATATTCCTATAAGTGGGATTACTGGGTCAAACAGTAGTTCCATTTTTAATTTTTTTGAGTAAATTCATACTATTTTCCATAGGGGCTGCACCAGTCTGCATTCCCACCAGCAGTGTACTGGGGTTCCTTTTTCTCCACATCCTCCCCCTCCTCCGTCAGCCCCTCCTCCTCCTCAGGAAGAAACAAGGGTCTTCCCTGTTACCCCTTAACACATATCTAGGAGGTAGAGTACTGAACTTTCTACTTAATGCCAGGGTGTTATCCAGCATCTTCAAGGGTTCAGGAATCTGGAGAAGGCGCTGCAGTGTAAATTAATAAAGAGACTAGAAATATATTATAAATTTGTAATCCATAGGGGAGCCAGAGGAGAGCTTAGCTTCAGTAACCAAGTTTTCTGAATCTCTGGACCCCTCACTCTTTATTAACACAAATTGTCCTAAGGCAAAGCAGATATACATGTCAAAGGCAAGGCCTAGCACACAGTAGGCATTGTCAGATTGGGGGAACTGCCTTTGGCTGTTCAGGTGTTTGGCCAGCAGGAGGCAATAACATGTAGATTAAAATGCCCTCAGCTGTCTGGCAACAAGCAATCATTTATGTAAATTCAGGTTTGGGGAAATGCTTTTCGGCCATTCCAGTAGGCAATAATATGTATTCTTTCAGCCCTTGCTGAAGGCTCAAGGTCCACCAACCTTTTGATGAACTTCTTGCATTTATGACCTGCTGGAATTAGCCTCCGGCATCTACTGGTCACCATGGACACTGTCATGGGTTGAATTGTATCCTTCCAATACAAGATATGGCCCTGGCTGGTTTGGCTCAGTGGATAGAGTGTTGGCCTGCGGACTGAAGGGTCCCTGGTTTGCTTCCAGGTTTTGGGCTTGATCCCCAGTAGGGGGCATGCAGGAGGCAGCCAATCAGTGATTCTCATCATTGATGTTTCTCTCTCTCTCTCTCTCTCTCTCTCTCCACTTTCCTCTCTGAAATATATATCTAAATAAAGATATGTCCAAGTTCTAACCTCCCGTAGTTATGAATGTGACCTTATTTGGAAATAGGGTCTTTGCAGAATAAGTAAATTAAGAATCTTGGGATAAAATCATCCTGGATGCAGGGTGATCACTAAATCCAATGACTGGTGTCCAATGAACTTATAAGAGAAAGGAATGGGAGATTTGAGAGATGGGGAGACAAGGGAAGAAGGCCATGTAAACACAGAGGCAGTAGTAGATGAGGTCATATGGGTAAAGAGGGGGAGGTTAGATTATGGGGCACCTTGTAAGTAAGTATAAAGCCTCTGAGCTGAGAACTTAATTTAACAGGTCCCTCTAGGGCAGTGGTTCTCAACTTTCCTAATGCCGCGACCCTTTAACACAGTTCCTTATGTTGTGGTGACCCCTAACCATAAAATTATTTTCGTTGCTACTTCATAACTGTAATTTTGCTACTGTTATGAATCGTAATGTAAATATCTGATATGCAGGATGTATTTTCATTGTTACAAATTGAACATAATTAAAGCATAGTGATTAATCACAAAAACAATATGTAATTATATATGTGTTTTCCGATGGTCTTAGGCTACCCCTGTGAAAGGGTCATTTGACCCCCAAAGGGGTCGAGACCCACAGGTTGAGAACCGCTGCCTTAAAGTATCCTGGGACCCTTCCACTCTCCCATGCAAATACTTTTTTTTTGGTAATCATACTGAGTAATAACAGAGCCCCCAAGAAGCATACACAGGTCTCTCTTGGAAACCCGCAAATACAAGAGAGGGGGTTCTTTGCAGGGAGCTGGCCTTCTTAGGTAAAAGAACGGGCAAGTACCTGGGGATTTGGGTTAGCCTTTTTTGGGTAATGTCTTCTTAAAATTTTGTCCTACTTTGTCTTCAGGACACCATCTTTCCTGCTTTGGGTGATCAGATTGACTCAATGACATAGTGAACATAGAGGGTAGGTAGAACTTTGGGAAGTGTTGAGTTTGAAGCTTGGGTAAATATTTAATGTAGAAACCTTGCTTACCGGTTAGGAGCTCAAGATTGAAGGGGACTAAATGGGGTGAGTTACTAACATATTGGTTGTCAGTTGAAGCTGACAGTCCAAGGAGACTGGGAAGGTAGATCTCACTTATAGACCTCCAAGTGTGGTCTGCATACCTCAGCACTGGCATCTCCTTGTTAGAAAAGCTGAATCTTGGGCCCCACCCCAGGCCTGCTGAATCAGTCTGCATTTTAACAAGGCCTCCAGGGGTTTCATTTGCACATTAAAGACCAAGAAGCACTGCTGTAGGCTAGTGGTTCTCTCTCAACTCTGCATGCTCATTAGAATCGGGAGTCCCTGGGCTCTGATTCAGTTGTGGTGTGCCCCAGGCTTTAAAAATTTTTTTAATTATTTTTAAAACTTATTTGATCTTAGAGAGGAAGGATAGATAGATAGATAGATAGATATCAATTTGTTATTCCACTTATTTATGCATTCATTGGTTGCTTCTTGTATGTGCCCTGACCAGAAATTGAACCCATAACTTTGGCATATCCGGATGATGCTCTAATAACTGAGCTACCTGGCCAGCGCTTTTTTTTTTTTTAATAGCTTCAGAGGTGAGTCTAATGTGCAGCCATGGTTGGTATAAATCCGTTGTTCTCAAACTCATTGTGCATTCGATTCTCTTGGAGGGCTTGTTAAAACACAGATTGCTGGGTCCCATCCCCAGAGTTTCTGACTCAGCAGGCCTGGGGAGGACCTAAGGTTTTGCATTTCTAACAAGTTCCCAGCTGATGCTGATGATTCTGGTCCCAGGCCCACACTTTTGGAGGGAAGGCCAGAGGAAGGCCCAGGCTAGAATCCCAAGGAACACCAACATTTACAGGTCAGTAGAAGAAGAAAGGAAAGAGGAGAGGCTTCAGATGTGGGAGGCAAACCAGAAAGTGGGTTCTCCCTGGTATCTTTTCCACCAGACTACTGTGAACCCTAGAAAGAAAACACCTATTATGAAGGGCTCCTGGTGGCTAATTGGGCTCAAACTTAAAAACAGTCTAGCAGCTGTTGCTAAACAGGGCCCTCTCGTGCAAGCTGTGTTTCAGGAAGAAGCCTGCCCTAAACTACCTGCTGCCTCCAGTGAACTGCTTGCTTTCCTTACTGAATTGTCTGCCTGCATCCTTGTCCTACCAGCTGAGTCAACCCTTATAGAGGAATTCCTGGAGTCCTATTTCAACCAATGGGACTGAGAGGTTCCCCATCCAATCAGAACTTCATAGCTATATCCTCATTAGCATCTCCAATGGCTCTTCATTAGCATCTCCTGTGACCACTTATTGCCGCTCCATTCCAACCAATCAGGACAGTGCTTTTTGGACCAATCAAACGGTGAGGACTAGGTGTCCTCATTTGCATGAGAATGGACCAATCAGGCTGCAGAGGCGGGACTTCTCTCCCTTAGAGGAGCACACGTGTGCCGTTATCAATCAAAGACATACTATCTCCCAGTCTGGAGCCTCACCAGGGCAGAGGGAAGCTGTCCAGTCTCCGCATGCTGGAGTGGAGCCTCTTCGCCTGAGGTAACCCCACTCCTTCCATAGCCACGAGTATCAGGCTGACCATTGCTTGGCACTGTTAAGGCCTTGAGGACTTACCTCGTTGACCTTAAGCAAGTAGGCAGCCAGATATTTCTTCAGTAAAATGGGTTTAATTGGGAACAACAAAGAACTGCAATTAGGGAAATGCCTAATGGCGAACCGCACACAAGTCTGGAAAAAGATAGAGGAATGCTCTTCCATGGACTTGGCAGGGGCTGTTGTACATGAAGAGTCAATTGGAGGAAAGTAAAAGTTTGAAGTATAGTGATTCCATTGGCTGAGTTATGGCCCTCTCCCAGTGGCTGAGCTGTTACTTGGACAAGAAGACTCTTCTTCCTCCCGCTGAGGTAGTAAAGTAGTACCACTTCTGCCGGAGATTCAAGGTAAGTCTATTTCTGTTGGGGTCAGTAGCATGTGTTGAATGATGTGTGAAAGTTTTCTCTTCCAGCGCCTGGACTCCATTTTAAATGAGGTTTCTGTGTATTATTTTTCTTCACAAAATCCTGTTGCTGACTCCCTGTTTGGTGACGACTAACAGCACTCCTGGTTATCAACCGCTACTTGCAAATATTACATGTGATCATGTCTTGTTCACCCTACCCTGCATTCAGGATAAAGCCCAAACTTCTTAGCTTAGCAAACAAGGCCCTGGGCATTGGGGCTCTGGCCTCCTTCCCTCTTCTCTCCCACGGGACCCTTTGGTGCAGGCATCACAACCTACATGCTGATTCTCAATTAATTTGGCTCTTTTGTATTTTCCTGCCTCTGCAATGTGACTTGAGCCCTCCTTCTCTACCTCATCTCACAACTCCTACTCAGCAAAATTAGAATTCCCTCCGGGAAGGCATCTCTTTTTATTTATTTTTATCTCTTTCTACTCTACCCTTTGCCACCTGCTAGACTGTTTTTAAATTTGAGCCCAATTAGCCACCAGGAGCCCTTCTTGGTAGGCGTTTTCTTCTGGCTCAGTTCAAACATTGCTCCCCCCCTCCCCCCCAACCCTGCCTTGAATCCCTGAGGCTAGGGTAGGCTTCCCTCCCATGTTCTTACTTTCTGTCATAATACTCATCATTTCACTTCACAGTTGTTGATTTAATTATCTGCCTCCCTCAGTACACCTGAGCTTTTGAATGGAGAACTGGGTCTTACTTGATTTTTGCACCTTGAGCTCCTAGTACAATGCCTGGCACAGAGCTGGCATCTCATACTTGTTTGTTGAATGAGAAAAAAATACAGGAACCAGTGAGTGAGTGGATATGAACGTAAACACATTTGAGAACCAGGGCTCCTTTCCTCCAGCCCACAGCATCAGCTGCACCCTTTCTGTAGGTGGTCTTCTCCTCCCCAGAAGGGAGACCACAGATTCCCCTCTGGTCCCTGTCTTATGGGAGAGCCCATCTGGTCACTTAAACAATACCCACAATAGGTTATTGGTGTCTTTATCTTGTTGGCCAGCCACGGACCACTTCTCTCCAGACAAAAGTTGCATGGAACATGTACTCTCTTCATGTTGGCAATGCCTACGTTCTTCACGGAGAGCTGGCAAGGTGAAGGGCAGAGGGTGAAAGGGTCTCTTTCCAGAACCTGTGTGTTTTCCATACTCCAAGGGACCAATACAAACAGATTTTGAGAGGAAAGCTCAGCCTTCCAACACCTGTAAGTGGCCGAGAGTAACTCCCTGGACCTTCAGGCAGCTTCCCAATGGGCTCTTCAGTATACCAAGTAGAGGAAACTGTCTAGAGAGGGGCAGGGTGAAGGTGTACAGAGCCCTGAGGAGGTTACAATACTGGGATACTGCTAAATACATGCTGATTTTCATGGTTGGTATGTATAGCTTTTTTGTGTTCAACAAGAGCTTTCATATCTGTCTCTTTCTTGGTGAGAAGCTCACAGGATAGAGAGTGGGTAGTGGTCACATTCTTGTGTCCACAGATAAGGGACCCACGGGATAGAGCATAGGTGTGATTTGCCTAAAAATTCCACAGCACGTGAAGATACAGTTGGATTTGAACCCAGCTTGGTCTGCCTCCAGCATCCTAATCCCCCTCAACATGCTGCCTCAAAAATAATGTTAAAATACATATAAATCATAGAGGGTGCAAGTGCAAATTATTCCTTCTGTGGAAGTGCAAAATAGCCAAGTGGTGACGGGAACTTGGCAGGGATGAGGTGGGATGAGTCAGGGACAGCTTTATGAGGTAGGAGAGCTGTTCTGTGGGGCTGAGAGAGGGGGAGGCATCGCAGGCAGGGAGCGAGAGGGAGAGAATTCTAGTGGGAGAATTGCAGGCCTGGAGGGGGATGGCATACCGTGTGGCCTTCCTGCAGTGGTGGCCTATGGATGAAACAGGGAGCAGGACAGAGCTGGAAAGGCCTCATCCTGATTAACATGGCCTCCAAGGCCAGAGCTGTGTATGTATATGGTGTCTGTGTATGTGGGTGTATTTGGGACATGGGTATGTGTGATGTTTGTGTGTTGAGAGTTTGTGATGTGTGTATATGTTCAGATAGGTTACTAGGCACCTCAGAAAATTGCTAGTTATATAATATTGTCTTTTTTTTTACCTGTGGGTAGGCACTATCTACTGTCCTTCTCCCTGACACACTCCTCAGTGTTAACCTTATATTCCTTTTAGTCTTATCTGTGTAGGATTATGGGATTTATTTAACTGAGTTAAGTAAAAACAGACATTGTAGCACACACTTAACTCAGTGCTGTTGGAATGCTGCCTTTTTGGCCTCTCAGCTCTGCCATCCTGGCTGTTGGATCACATGGAAGCTCTGTTCATGTGGTGGTTCCTAGGAGAGATGGCCAGGTTTATATTCTCCCAGCTTTAGGCCCAGTAGAAGAACTTTTTACCTATAGTTTCAACACAAAACTTAAAATAAATCTCATTGGCTGGGTCTGGGTCATGTGTCCACTTCTGAACCAATCACTATGGCTTTGGGTTTGAAAACTGGCTGTCCAGGTCACATGTATTCTCCACCTCTGAGAGTGGACCAGCTCTTGAGGACGTTTGGGATGCTGAGCAGACAAAGCACCCGACTCCTCCTGTCAACTGAGGGCTTCCATGTGGGTGAACTTGGCCTTGACTCTGAGAGGGAATGAAGCTGTGCATGATTACATTCTGTGTATGTAAGCCCCTGGGCCAGGGGCTGTTCTAAAATTATCTCTTTAATCTTCACAACCTCCTTGTGAGTCAGATACCAGTGTTCATATCTTATAAAAGAAGGGCATGATGTTGAGAGAAATGAAAGGATTTGCTTAGGTCACATAACTAGAAAGTGGCAAAGCTGGGACAGAACTGCACATCCCTTGGAAGCACTGCTTCCTATAAGGCTGTCATGTCCCAGTTGAGGACAAACCTTGGAGTCAGAAGGAACCTCAGTATTATGACAATACTGTGAGCACTGGATTCAGACGTCATTTCTAGGACCAGTTCTTTCACTCACTAGTTGAGTCCCAGACTCCTTATCTGCAAAATGAGAATGATGAAGTCTGTCTGCTGAGATCCCAGAATTGTCCCGTCAATCAAGTGAGATCAAGGAGAAATGAATGGGCTTTGGAAATGGTCCAGAGCTGAATACATGTAAACAGGGCTGGTTATTACAAGAGTGGTATATTCCTGTACTGGATGATAAATAGCGTCTGCCCCTGCCCACCTTACACCACTCTGGTTTCTCCTTAGGGCCCTTGGGCCTCCAATTCCTGGGACCTCCCCCAAACCCAGCAACCAAAGGAGCAGTGTCTTACCCTGGTCCCAGGAGAGGAAGTTACCTAGTGAAATAACTGCAGCTGCCCCCACCTCTCCCCTCTTCCTGTGGTCCTCAAATGGCCACGGTAGCCCTCTCTACTCTGGTGATCTGTCTTCTCCCTCCTTAACGCCCAGTGTTCACCATGGCCTGTCCTGGGAAGGGGGAAGGGTATAAAGGCAACATCTCTTGCTGCTCTTGTTGGTGCCTGTGAGGTTCCTCACATCCTCAGTTTCCCCCAGGCTCCCTCCACCTGCTTTGGGTCACAGCCAATGTGGGAAGGAGGAAGAAAGAATGGGTGAAAAGCTTTGAGAAGCACCATGGGAAAGAAAACTGTTGAATTTTGTTTAAACTGGTTATTTTGAACTGTGACAGATGGTACTGATGGTTAGGAGGACAGGGTTGGGAGCCAGACTGCCTGGAATGAACTTGTGCTCCTTCATAGCGATCTTGGACAAATTACTAATGCTACTTGTGCTTCAGCTTTCTCATCTGCGAAATGGGAATGTTAATGGTACCCCCCTCAGGGGTTGTTGAGAGGATTAAATAAAAGGATGTTTGTGGATCACTTAAAATAATGTCTGGCTTATAGTTAGCTATTATTTATTGTTTTTTATTTGGATTTTTTGGGGTAATGCCTATTTTCATGTTCTGAAATGAGTATTATGCAAATGCTACTTTTGGAATAGCTAATGGGGAGGAATCCCGAACAGAAAAGAAAATGTAGGATGTGTTCACTACATACTTTCCCGATCTCAAATATTTCTTCTCGTGATTAGATCATTCAACTTGGGTTTCAGCTATGACACTTTCATTGTCATCCATTTAGACATGAATCGCTTTTAAAATAATCTTCCTTTTAGGTGATTCTTATCAAGCTGTTCCTCTCTTAAGAATGCATGCTATCCATTCCCTTTTCTATTAAGCCTGAAGCTCCTCATCCTGCATCCATCTGCCTCCTCCTAGGCCTATGTCGTCAAGATTCTTTTGCGTTCCTCCCTTACACGGACTCTCTGTTACAGCCCAGCATAGGACCCATGTCTTGCCCTTATCTCTCATTCCCATTTCTACCTGTGATGGCCTCCTACCTGTTCTCACCAAAGCCAGGTTCTCACCTTCCAAACCCAACTGGAAGCTCCTCTGTAGAGCACCATCTAGGGGTTCTGGAAGGACAGATGGGGTTTCAGCCTCAGCCTTGTGTATGCTGCTTGGAGTGTGTTCCTAAGCAGCCATGTGATTTTGCAGCATTTTCTGTGGATGTTCTTTTCTCATTTAGACAATAAGTCCCTTGCAACCTCTCCTTCCCACAGAGCAGGGTTCAGGCTTTTCAGTTTCTTTGGCAGATAGCTCAGTTCTTTGCACCCAGTAGGTGCTGCTCAGGGGAGGTATAAAGGGCAGAGCAGAGGATGAATGACTTTTTTAAGGCCAGAACCTATCAGGCCTGTAGTCATAAAGCCTATAAGGCAAAACAGAAAATTTTTTTTCATAGGATAAGCAGTGAGGGTGTTTAGAAAACACCTTTTCTATTTTCTTGGCCCTGACATGGCACAGTGAGGACTTTGGGACTGGAGTGATCCTCTACCTGGTGTCCCCTCTGACAGTGTGCCTGGCTACAACCCATCTGCTGCCTAGACTGTCAGCAGGAAACACATCTGCCTTCATGGGCCACCTCAGTACCACTCATTTCCCTCAGTCTCTTCAGGAGGTGCCACCAGAGGGTTAGGGGTGTAGGGGCAGTCATTTTTGGTGAAGACTCCTGCAAATCCCAGCTCTGTGACTCAGCTGCCTGCCCTTGGGCAGTTACTTAACCTCTTTAAATCTCAATTCTGCACCTGGGAGAGGGAGGTGATAATAATGGTACCCACCTCAAAAGGATGTTGCATAATCCAATTGGGTCCTCTGTGTGGAGGGCCTAGCACAGAGCCTGGCAACAAGAGGGCATCAGATATGATTTGACTCAAAGACCTGGGTTCTGGAAAGATCTCATTTTAGACATTCCTCCTCCCGGACTTCCTTTCTATATGCAGAATTTCTCACTTCCTCCTCAGGGCCGTGCGGCACAGTACTCACATGCACAGACATTTATCACCTGTCCATGGGCTTCCTCCACTATCATGACAGAGACTGGAGAACAGGAACTTGTTCTTTCACATTCAGTGAATGCTTGAAATAAATATATTGAAAGTGGCTTCTCCTGCTCTGCTCCTCTGTTTTTAAATTTAATTTATTCATTTTAAAAACAGGCAGTTCTTTCCTGTGGTTCAAAATCCACAGTAAATACACAGTACAAATTCTCCCTTCTTTGCCTTTCTCTTCCCCAGAAGCAGACAGTGTCAGAGTTTTCATTTGTGTATCCTTCCAGAACTATTATTTGTGTGTATTTGTGTGTGTGTAGGTATGTGTGTGTGTGTGTGTGTGCGCAAAGACACATAAATAGTCTGCTAATATCCTTTTTGCGCCTCCATCCTCAATGACTTGTCTACGTTGCTGATGTGGTTGCAAGCCCTGGCTTGACCACTTGCCACTTGTGGCATCTTGGGCAGGTTACCTAACTTCTCTGTGCCTTCTTCCTCATCTGTAAAATGGGTACATATCAGTAGCTGTCCCATAGGATTGTTAGGAAGATATATGTGTAAAGCATTGAGAATGGTGTTTGTGTAAGTAGGGGCTCAGTGATGTCAGCTGTTATTATGGGCTGCCATTCATTCAGTGCCTGCCACAAGCAAGGACTATGCTACCTCCTTTACACTCATTATTTCCTTGATCTGCCAACAAGGACTGTTTTCTCCTTTACATCTCAGACTTGGGCTGCTACCTGGTATTTGGCCCCAGGTTCCTCGGGCTTTAAATGTCAGAGATGAGGTCTGAGGCTGAAGGGCCAGGGCCTTATACTATATTATCTCTTGAAGCTTCTTATTTATATCCTCTTTTTTTAAAGGCCATATTCTACATATAATAGGTACTCAGTAAAAGCTTGGATCTTGCCTTCCCAATATTTTGGTTTGTGTTTCAATCTGAGCAGGACCTTTGAGGCCCTAGATATGTCCTGGTTCGACCCTCAGTGTAGCCCAGGGCCTCTTCAGCGATGGCCTGCCGTGCCTCTCAGGGAATCTGCCTCCCAATTATCTTTTCCTTTTTTTCTCATGTTTATATCAGCAGAAATGAAGGAGAGAAAACCCAGCCTTTAACTGGGATTTTATTACCCATTGACCTCAGCTATCTCCATCTATCTCTCCCTAGCTCTGTGCATTAGTTGTCAGGGCAACGCGATGTAACTCCAGGCCTGTTGCAGTTGGCTGAGTTTAATTCTCCCCTGCAGCCCCCGCTGGCTGGGCCCCGCCACCTCGAGTACTTGCTCCAGAAGTATCTTCAGGCGGAGCCCTGGAAAAGTAAATCAGGAGAATGCGATGTGTTTGTGGAAGAGACAGATAAGAGGCGAATAACTGCTTAGCCCTTTATTCTCCGAGAGTAATTGCAGCTTTAAGTATGGTTCGTGGGTCCCTGCTGCAAGTCATGAAGTTGAACACGGTGCAGAACCATACATGTGGGAACAACTGAATTTTAAGTTGCTCAGCCTCAGCTGGGCCCAAACTTTCCTCAGTCTGTCTTGAATCCTTGCAGCTCCTCAGGACCTGATGTTCTGCTCCCAGCCCATCCCCTCTGCCTCCCTCTCCCGGTCTTTGACTTCCCAGGAAGAAGGGGACACAGTTTTCTGCATTTCCCCCCTCCTCCCCATGACACACGTCTGTTCCAATGTCCAGATTCTCATCAATCCCTTTCAAAATGCCCGTCCTGCCTCTTTCTGTGGTCTCTCCTAAACCCTGAAGCACTTTGCTTCCTTTCTCTTCCAGAGTTTAAAAACATTTCCCAGTATTTTCCTCTCCATTAGCAACTCCCATGTCTTCACATACCCACAGGCCTTCTCTGTCTTCACTTGTTGCCACTAGAGCTACCTGCCTCATTCCACAGGTTGTTACTGGCAGCGTCTATAAGTCCAGCCCCAAGGAGACAAGGATGAAATACACACAGTTGTTGTCCTTGAGGAGCTCACAACTGAGCACGGTGACAAAATGTAACCAATGATTATGATACACAGTGTGTGTGCTGGGGTAGCAGGGACACTGCCCTCTGGAGCACAGGGGAGGTTGGTGGAAGGAGAGGTCAGCTGAGAAAACAGAACAAGGACAAGTGGGCTTGGCTGGGTATTCAGGCCGTGTAGTCCTCAGAGACCTTTGCACTTAGTGTGTGCTGTCAAGGTCAGGCAACTCCTTTAGCTGCCAACCTTATGTCCAGTTCTGCCATCAGGATCTGGAGATGTGATGGAGTTCACTCTGATTCTGGGCATCTTTTCTCTGCGTTCAGTAACTTCATATTGGTAGCTTGAACTTAGCCACGTTGGGAGTGTTTACATCATGGAAATCGGCAAACATTACCAAAACCAGCCGGCCGCCCTCCCTCCCTTCCTCTCTTTCCTCCCTTTCTTCCTTCCTTTTTTTAGAACAAGTTGACCAGCACACCTCTGGAGCATCACAGGGAAAGTAACATTTTCCTTTGGGTTGAAAGATAGGCAGCAGACTTCTAGGTGAAGAAAGAGGGAGAAGAAAGGGTGGAGGACTTGTATTTGCTGGGACTTTTTCAGTTGAAAGTGACATAAACTTAATTCAAACTAACATAAGAAAGAAAAAAAGAATTGTATCATCTCATGTCATAAGGAAGAAGGGATGGTTTCAGGCATGGCTGGAACAAGGGGTTCAAATAATGTTACTGAGAATCTATCTTTCTCTTAAAAGTACTTCTGGCTGTATCTCTGTCGCTGTCATCTCTCTCTCTCCATTTCTTTTGCTGTCTTAGCTCCACTTCCAATCTCACAAGAAGAGGTACCCTGAGGCCACTTCCAGCTTTTGCATCTACCAATCGGGTCTGTAGGTAGTCATTTGTCCATCTTACTCTGCCCAGGGGGATGGAGGTATGCTAATAAAAAGAGGTTATGTTCTCAGGAGGGGAAAGGCATACTAGGTAGGGAAAGAACATGGCTTTTCCCCAAGATTCCAGGCAGTGGGAAGAGAGGGAGAAGTGAAAGGGCCTGAAGGGTTTAAGGAATATTAATATGCTTGGGGTGTTTGGCACGCAGGGTTCTTCTTTGCATTCATTGTCAAATGTCTAGGGTGGATGGCATTTTGCAGGGGATTGACCTTGTCCAGAACTTGCAAGGATCACTAGGGTGGTTACCTACCTGTGTGGAGAAATCTGTTCCATTCCTTGTTCATAGGGGTGGCTTTGTGAGGCATGATTTCATCCCCTTGTCATATAGGTCTAAATGGCTCTAGCTTCTGACTCCATGCAGGAGTCATGCCTATAATGGCATATCTCCAAACTTATACCCTCATGATGAGGTGGTTCTGGCCCCCTATATTCTGTGGGCTACCATCTCATTTTTTGGCTTAAACCCTCTTAATAGTTGGCTTGTGGATATGCACCTTCCTAGGCATTGCGTTTATAAACCACACACACACACACACACACACACACACACACACACACACACACGTTTATCATCTCTGTCCATTTAGATAAGGGGTAGAAGGTTACAGTGCTTGCTCAATCTGGCCAGCATAACACAAGCTCCACTTAGTGTTTGTGTCAGCGAGGATGACCATTCTCTTCCAGGCATGGGCTCAGCTGTTGTATATGAAATTTGAAAAATCTTAGTTGGCTCTTTGCTTGCCAGATCATTTTTCTGTTACATAAACTTCATCCCCCCGTAGGCTCCCCCAATGGCTCCCTGTTTCTTTCCTTTCCCAACTAACTCATCCATTATGAGTTATGAGTCCACCATTATGTCTCCCTGCTCCATCCACCCAACTTGGACAACCTATAGGCAATTCGAAGTAATCATCTCCACATGGTGATCTCTCTCTAGGTGGTAAAAATCTTAATGTCCTCTTCAAGCCCTGTCAGATATACTGACTCTCACTAGAGCTCCTCTTTGATTTCACATGTAAAAAAGAAGAGTGAAAAAGTATAAATTAAACTGCAGTTATATTAGGCATACAGGTCATGAAATACCATGCAGGAATTAGACATCAGCTTCTGCATTTTCATCACGTTATCTACTGAACACACTGGCTCTCTACTTGGCCTTTGACCGTATTTGCCAATCTGAGTTAAATTCTCCCTCTGTCTGTCCCAACCTTAGCACACACATTCCAAAGTCAGATGTCTTCAAGAAATCTCCTCATGCATTGTTGTCTCTTTTGGCTTCATTACCCAGAAATGAAGCACATTGGTTCAATGTCCTTTATTTTTTAAAAAAATATATTTTTATTGATTTTAGAGAGGAACCACTCGAGGGAGAGAGAGATAGAAACATCAATGATGAGAATCATTGATTGGCTGCCTCCTGCATGCTCCACATTGGGGATTGAGCCTGCAACCTGGGCATGTGTCCTGACCGGGAATTGAACTGTGACCTCCTGGTTCATGGGTCGATGCTCAACCACTGAGCCACACTGGCTGGGCTGGTCCAATGTCCTTTAAATACGCTTTGTATTCTGCCTGCCTGACTGCACAGGAATGCTCCCATCCAACAGAGGGAGATGGAGTAAAACCTCTTCCATCAGACCTTTTCTAGGCTCAGCAACACACCTATAAAAAAAAGAGTCAAATTTGGCAGCTCCCCAGTCTTGCTCTTCTGTTGCACAACGCCCCCCCCCTCACCCCCACCCCATGAAGTAAAAGCAGGATTAGGAACAGTGAGTTGGCCTGCCTTTGGGGCTGTCTCCTGATGCTGGGGCTACTCAGGTGATGACAGCCCAATTTCTTCTTCCTCCTTTCTGAAATGCATGGCCGAAGGAGGGAGCAGTGGTTCTTGCAGCTCCATTTTCTATACAGGGTGGATTCCAGAAGGCTGTCTCCATAGACGGGATGCTAATTTTTCCAGATCATGTATTTAAAAACGTAGGTGAGACAGAACACCTTTAAAGCCAATTCGTAGTGAGTTCCAGACAACGGCCCCTTCAGCTAGCTGAGCTATACAGAATAGACCTCTGGGTTAGTTTGAAACTTGTCATTTATTTTCTTGCCCCAGGATTGTCTGCTCAGCTCCCAAGTAATGCTGAATCTCTCTTCGGTGTTTGAAATCATTTCTTTAGTGTTCTTTTCATTCATTGGAAAATGGATTCTTTTCCCTCCAGATTTTGAAGGTAAATGCCTGGGTGGGACAGTGATGTGAGGCCGTCAGTTGAGAGGCTATAAGAATTCCAGAGAGGAGCACGAGCTGGATTCAATCATATATTGATTTTCAGCCCAGTAAATTGTGGCTGCTTCGTAGCAAGGTAACAAGTGTGCTGTGCTTTTCAGAAAGAGATGTGATCAGCTTTTAAACAATAAAGAGGAGCACTGCTGGGCAGAGTGATTCGATTTAAATCCACATGAAAGCCAGTGGCGAGTTTAAAATAAACACAGCAACATTAAAAGCCACGGCCACACCCAGAACCCCATGCCAACAATAAAACAGATTTGGGAATTTAAACCATCCAAGGTGAATTCTAAAGAAATTGAATTCCTCTGAGGATAACAGACTAGATTTAGCTGAAATAGCTCCGTGGCTACACATTTAGTCATTCCTTTTCCAGGCCTGCGGGAAAAAATCAGTACCAAAAAGGCCCGCTGATGGGCAGCCATGAGACACTGCGGGCAGGAGGCCACCTTTTCCTCTCGAGGGAGGGCTGGTCTTTGGGACCAAGGAGGTAGAAGGCTTTCTGGTTGGGGGCCTCTCTCCTGACTCTGTGCCTTGCCTCAAGCCCCCTCCTTTGGGACTCTGCCATTGTGTGCCAGCTGAAACCTCACCCTTTCTGAGCAGAGGAGCTGAGCTCACACCCCTGAGGTCTCTGTGCGGTGGTTTCTGCTGCTGGTGATGCTCCTGGGAGAACTGGACTTTGTGCTCCGAGCCCCAGCTTTTGGGGTCAGTGCTGTGTGTTTTCTGTTCTATTCATTGATGAGGGGACCTCTGAGTTTCCCATTATCTGTGGGTCTAAGACTCCCTGGAACCACCATGCTGAAATGTGCCTCTGGTGGACTGGGCAGGCACAGGGGTAGATGGGCTTTATGCTCATCCTCTCCTAAAACAGCCTTAGCTGTGCAGTAGTGCCTCTCTTTTGTAAGCCCAGGAAGGTACTTTTGCATGTGTGTCTGGATAAGATTTTTAGATTCTAGCCCAGCTGGGGTGATTCAGTGGTTGAGCATCAACCTATGAACCAGGACGTCACAGTTTGATTCCTGGTCAGGGCATATGCCCAGGTTGTGAGCTTAATCACCAGTGGGGGGCATGCAGGAGTCAGCTGATCAATAATTCTCTCATCATCGATATTTCTCTCTCTCTCTCCCTCTCCGTCTCCCTTCCTCTCTGAAATGAATAAAATATATTAAAAAATCATTTTTAGATTTTAGTTTATGCCCCCTTTTTTTTTGTCTTGCATCTCCCCTTTTCATACTGGCTCTATATTCACCACCTTCAGGAAGGTGTAGGACAGAAAAAGGCAGATGTATGCAAGACAATTCCCTCCTAGAACTTTGTTTTAGAGCCTAATTCTTAAAGGGAGAGGATAGATTAAAAAGTCTCTTGAAAAAACACAAGGGGCCAAGCTCCCCATCCCCAACCTCAGACTAGAGCTTACTCCCTCGAGCTGGGGAATGAGAGGGGAAAGAGGCTGATGAAACCCAAATTCCTGACCCGCCTTGGTGAGGCAGTGAGGTCTCAGTGAACAGGGCTGTGTGGTGCAGATGGGATCACCGGCCACATTTTAGGAAGAGGCTCATATACCATGCTTGCAACAGAAATACAGAACTGCAAGTCACGAGGGGCCACATGGACAGGAACAAGAGCCATCTCACTGGTCGCCGGTGTATACAGATGTTCGAGGGCCAGGTGGGAATCCCCCCTTCAATATCTTGGCATAGGGGAAGAATTTAGAAATAAATGTGTCACAATCTGCAGAACTGGGAAATAGTACCAGGGACTGAGGTTTACTTCATGTCAGAGAGACCAAATCCTGTCTTGTTCCCCTCCCGAGCACGTAGGCACACACTTCCAAGCCTCTTGCCTTGAAGGCCAGGTAAGTAGCTGGTGAGCTGTAAGTGGCCGTGATATGGGTCACTTCCATGCTTAGGCAGTGGCAAGCCCCTGTGTCACCCTCCAGCCTTTTACTCCTCCCACCATATGTTGAGATGGCAGAGACCCAGATGCCTGGGTCCCCGACTGACCACAGAGAGCACATTCTCCAGCTCACCTGTGTTAGTCGTGTAACATAAATGAGAAGTGAGCCACTGAGATTCAGGGTTCATTTATTTCTGGCAGCAAAACCTAACCTAATCTGACTAACCTGGTGGAAAAGTTAGAAATTAAATTAAATTGCAGAAAGTAGGGTACAATTTCCTATATCCCCAAATTTGTGGATTGCGATTTCGTGCCGCCAGAAGGGTATTTGCTGTCCATGCATCTTCCTTGGTTGTGCTGCAGGTTTTAAGCTTCTCTAGGTCTAGGGTTGTAATGAAGTCATTGGTCACAAGTCCCTTCACCCCAGCATGGAGTGAGAGGAAATAAAGCATCCAGCAAGTACGGTGTCTTGTCCACCAAAGATGCACACCAAAATGTCAGTTCTCTTTCCTCCTCTGTGACCTCCCCCTTCCTCTGGTATGAAAAATAGGAAAGCAGGTGGGAAGCAGGACAGGCACAAGAAAGAACATCTCCTTCACTTGCTGAGTACCACCTGGTGCCAAGCTTTGGGCTGGACCTGGGACACAGAGAGGAGCCAGGGGCTACCCTTGACCTCAGCTCTAAGGGCCCCAAAGAGGGAGACAGATGCTGCCACAGCAGTTGTACAACACATAAGAATAGAGGACCAAGAGTGCTGGGAAGAACAGAGGAGAGATTTGGAGAAAGTGCATCGTGGAAATGAAGTTGGAAAGGAAATAGTGTAAGCTAATGTTTGTTGATCATTCACAATGTGCACAATGCTTTACACATACTGTCTCATTTAATCTTCACAATAATTCTGAGAGGCAAGTGCTATACTGACCCAATCCTATAGGTCATGGTTCTTTTCTCTTTAGAGTCCAGGTATCTAAGGGGGATGATGAGATGAGAGTTGTGCTGATCATTTAGCCCTGGGAGACATGAAAAATTCTACTCATAGCTGCCATACTGGAGGTCCCACCCACCCCACCACTCCCATAACTCCAGAAAGGTCTCAGCTCAGCTTCTGTGGCCCATTTCCACTTGTCAACTTATAACCAGTGATGAGCCCTGAGATGGGGCATGGAACAGGTTTTCAATTTCCAAAAGAGAGATGTCTGAGAAAGGACCAGACATGAGTGGAGCACCCCCAGTGTATCAGGGATTGTAGAAACCATATGTTTTTCCAATGCGTTCTCCAATTTATAGGAGAGAAGCCTGAGGCTCAGAGAGGGGCAGTGACTTGCCTGGGATCAAACAGGGAATAACTGGCATCACCTGACTTTTGCTCCCAACCAGTGTTTTCCAATCGTGAGGCCCTGTGGAATTCCTTGTGGTGTGTGCATCCCTGACCACTGAAGCATCTGACCTCAGGGGCATCCTTACCTGGAATAAGCAGAGGAGGAGGTATGGATAAGAGAGGCAGTAGTGATAGTCAAGATCACATGCCCCTCTTAAGGTCAGATGATGGACTATCGGCTATTTCAACCACCCATTCACTCACTAGGCATTTATTTAGATTCCCAGGAGGTGCTGATACCTGTGCCAAGGTCTAAAGCTATTGGCTGTATATTGCAGCTCTTACTGGGGAGATGACCTTGGGTACATTTCAGGAGGAGCCCTGGAACTTGAATGATTTCTGATAAAATGTCAGCCTCATTTTAGGGATCTCTGTTGGGGCCAAGCCAAGGGGAGGGGAGGTGGATGAGGTTGGGAGCTTTGCAGTGGGGTGGCTGTTCTCAAACCCATCCTTACTTCCAGGACCAAGGATGCTGTTAACCTGTGACTCATCTCATGGAGCACCCAAAGTCCAAAGTTGCTTTTCCTTCACACCCCAGAGAAGGCTAATAAATGCTACTCCAGGCCTTCTACCTCCACTGTCCTCACTGGCTTGGCTTGGTGCCTTGTTACCAGAGAGTGACTGATGCTCTGATCTGGGTGCAGATGTCCCTGTGGGATCAGTGTGCTTCTGGGCTATATTTCTGACCATAATAGATTCTGCTGATAGCTGGCTCCATGGGACCATCGTTAGGGTCTGCAGTGGATGCTCAAAGCCCCAGAGCTTACTGTGGATAATTCTGGAATTGCAACACCATCTCTCTGGTTTGTCACTGACTTCTTGGAGGGTCCTGGAAGGTATGTGAAGACCCAGCAGAGTGGCTATAGTAAGGGAAGCCCTGGCCTTAGGAGATGCCCCATCTGGAATGCAAGCTTCTTTTCTCGGTTTCTTACAGATCCAATGCAAATTCTGGGGCAGATATTTAAAGAAACATGAAATTCCGTATTGACTTGCAAGGCTGCTGTCTGAAAGTATAAAGCCACTACCAATTTGGAAGTTTAGAATGGCTCCTGGGTCTTGGCCAGGTTTGGATTAGGACACCGAAGAGAAGTGTTCGAGATCTTGAACTGTCAGAAAGCCGGTGTCAATAGTCCAAGTGTCTATGTCCTTTCTAGGCTCAGGTACTGACCTATCGGATGAGGTGGGGCTTGGGTGTACTGTGACATCCTCGTTGGGATCCAACTCAAGGCAGTGCACCCCAGCTCTGTGGCCTTGAGCAAGAGTTGAACCAGACTGGCCTCATTTTATCTTCTCTAAAATGTGCATTGAGAGATATGTTAGCTAATACTGTAATTGATAAAACTAGAGGCCTGGTACACGAAATTCCTGCACTGGGGGTTGGGGATCCCTCAGCCCAGCTTGCACCCTCTTCCAGTCTGGGAGCTCTCAGGGGATGTCTGACTGACAGCTTAGGCCCGCTCCCCATAATCGGACATCCTTAGCACTGCTGCGGAGGCGGGAGAGGCTCCTGCCACCACTTCTGTGCTCACCTGCCATGTGCCCGGCTTCTGGCTGAGTGGTGCTCCCCCTGTGGGAGTACACTGACCAGCAGGGGGCAGCTCCTGCATTGAGCATCTGCCCCCTGGTGGTCAGTGCGTGTCATAGCGACTGGTCATTCCACCATTTGGTCAATTTGCATATTAGCCTTTTATTATATAGGATGATGCAATGTGACTTGGGCAGCCTCTCTTCATGCAAATGTGTTCAACAAATTTTTACTAGATTCTGTGTCCTCATGTGTAAAATAAGGAAGTGGGACCAACAGACTCTAAACTTCCTCCCACTTTGACTTCCTAGGATTCTTACTTGAGCTGATGCTTGAGACATTTCTCTGATATAGTTTCCATCTACAAGCTATCCCTGGCACAGCCCCAGGCAGATCTCTGGCTGAAAGTCATAAATCTGGGTGGTTGAACATGCTAGGGAAATACACATGGTATCAACACTCATATTTACATATAATCATACTGCTCTGCATAGAGCTAACACATTCATTTTCTTGCAGTGGGAGGAGGCTTGTTTGAGAAGAGGCAGGCACTTGAGACGGCATCTCTGTTTGGTGTCCACTCCAGTGTGGCTGTGCCCTCCTTGAGCTCCCTCTGGCCCCTGCACTCACACTATCGATCAGGTCAGGGGTGAAAGTGAAGAGGGCATCACCTGCAGCACTGGTGGGGGGAGGGGTGGGGAGAGGAGGGCCTGGAATGTGGACTGCTCAGAGGGAAAGCCAGCAGACCTGTGCTGGTGAGACTCAAGAGAGAGGCACTGCTGGCAGGCAGAAAGAAGTCCTTGTCTGGTACTAAATATTTCTCTCCCTTGGTTATTTGTCATGGAATGGTCTCAGCAGGTCACTATCATGTTACCACTTAGCCATCAATTAACAAATGTCTACCCCTTTGGGTCATTTCTCGTAAATCAACTTCCCCATTCCCCTCACTATTTGGTTATTTTCTTTTAACAGCCTCTCCTCACTGTAATTTATGGGGCCCCGTCATCCAAGGGCGAGCGCCACTCTTGCTCTGAATCCAGGAAAAGCCTTTTGCGGAATGTTAAAGGACCCGTGAGAGAAAATGGCACAAGCAAGGGATATGTTGTTAGATTACAACTTTCTGAGCTAGGGTTGTATTCTCGTCCTCCCCATCCCCGTCGTCCCACAAATGCAAGGGGCAGAGAGCTCTGGGGTGGGAGTGGGTGAGTCATTGCATTGGGCACAGCTTGTGTTTTCCCACTTGAATTTCATGCTGTTGTTTCCTCTTCATATTTATTATCACTTAAGGTTCATTTGCATTCCCTCTCTGTCCACAGTGATCAGAGCAACACCTCCCAAATTAGCATCATTTGCAAGTTTCATTAACATGCTGTTTACTCTCCCTTTTTCAGATCATTAATAAAGATGACCCCATGCACCCTACCTCCCCCCCCCCACTCCATACATTTTCATTTGTCATTACCCTTTGTTTGCAGACTTTGAGCCAGTTTTAAATTTATGTGGCAGCACTCCTTACTAAGCCAATTTGAATTAATTTTGAGTGTAACACTTTATACCACTATATCAAATGCTTTTCTTATAACTGCATGCATTCCATCAATAGTCCTCCCACCGCCTTTCTATTTGGTATTCAGGTTGAAAACTCTCAATTCTGCCTGGCATTTTAGTTCTTTAAAAGTCACTGTATCCTCTGTACTGACTAGGGACTTTGTCCTAATTTTGCAGTTATTTTGAAATGATTGATATCACGAAAGAAAGGATTTGGAGAGCTATTTATGGCAATCGATAGCTTTCATCTTTCTTTCCCACCTGTGCTATTATGGTTGAGCAAGTAATTTTGGTGAAATCCCTTCACATTCCAGGATGCATGAGTTTGGACCTCCTATTTTGAAGGCTATAGATTTCCTCAATATTCCTTCCCTTTGTTTTAAACCATCTGAGTATTTTTTTAAACCCACACATAAATTTTGAAGATATTTTAAATGCCTGGCATATCATGGGTTCTCAAGAAATGGTTTTTGAGTTAATGAAATGAATACAATAAATAAATCTGTCAGTCATTCATATTTTCCCCATTCTGTGCCATTTCCTCATTCTAAGAAGCAGTGAACAGTTTTTAGAAAATCGAGCTTACTGGTGGAAGATGGGTGTACTATTATCCATTCATTTACTCCACATATGTTTATTGAGACTTTATTTTGACTAGGCACTGTGCTAGCCTCTGAGGATATTGCAGTGAATAGAAAAAAGCGTTTCCTTCAAATACAGATTGAGAGATAGACAATGAGCAAACACAAAGACACATAATGAATCATCAGATTGTGATAAGTGTTATGAAGAAAAATTGAGGTTTTGTAGCATCAGAGGCTATGTTTGTGTGACGGCTCTATTTCTCATCCCTGAACCTTATATCTGGGAAGATGTACAATTTCCAGATGCTCCATGAGTAGAAATAATGACTAACACAGAACTTAGAATTTCATTATGACAGGTGGTTAACCAGGCCCTATTTGAGAATCAAATTGTGTGCATGTGCAGAAGTGCCCAGGCTGGGCCAGACTCTCATAGTTCCTGGGCCCCTCCCACTTCAGGTATCTTGGACAGCACGTAAGAAGTGTCATCCTTCTGAACTTCATGAAGATGAGCTAAGAATTGGTGGGGAATACCAAGTTCACCCCATGAACTGCACCAGGCACAGACTACCAAATGGTCAACTCAGTATGAAGGTATATGCAGGGGCAGGAGTCTGCAGTGGATCTGCAGTGGCTGTAAGTTTGAATGAAGATAGAAGTGCTGGGAGGAACTCAGCTTCTTACTGAGTCCACAGAGCGCCCCTACTGGCTATGCTCTGGGCCACTATTAACAGGGATCATTGTCCTTACCTGGGGCCACTTATGCAGTACATTTCTAGATGGCTATTTAGTGTTTTTGGCGGCACCCTTATTTTCTTTTATTTACTTCATTTTATCCATAACATCCTTTTGTGGAAAAAAATGACTGTTCCAAAATGACAAAGTCACTTTCATATTGGAAACTCTAAGATGGTGCTCCTCCACCTACAGGTAAAGTTTGAATGCTTAGTTAGCCCAGCTCTCCAGCCTGGTGCCTTCCCACTGTCAAGCCTCATCGCCTGCCATTCCCTGCCGACCACATTTCTGTGCTCTTCACTCTCACTAGAGTATGTCCTGCTTCTCTGTCCTCCTGATTTACCTTCCAAGTCGAATGTCCCTCTCCCTCTTCTTCACCTTCAAACTCTAGTTTAGTTCATAGACTTGTCTTAGGTGCTGTTTCCGCCAATCCTCAGGCTGTGGGCCTTACTTCAGCACCATGGACATCTCCCTATCTTCACTCTAGCACGTGACCTGTGCGTGGGGTTTCAGCAGGACAGGGACATTTTCTTATTCACTTTTGCATCTGCACCATCTGTACTCCCAGGCACAGAGCAGGCATTCAGGAAATACTTGTTAAACTAAACTTAACTTAAGATGGGGAGAAACGAGGGGTTATCAACCCCATTTGCTGTTGAGGAGACTGAGGAGGGCCTGCTGAGGAGGGTGAGAGGCATGATAGAGAAGAGCTGGGGTGAGCACCTAATCGATTGATAGAAACTGGAAGAGCCATCCAGGGAGAGCCATCCAGGGAGAGCTGGGGTCAGGCCGATTCCAGAGTGCAAGGTGGTGGGCACCTAATCGATTGAGACTGATTTCCCAGATGATTTCAAAGCCCTGTGAATTTTCATCGCTCAGCCAGTCTCTCAGCACACAGGCATAATTTTTGTTCAAAATATTTCAGATTTATAGCTAATGGTTTTTGGTGGTTATCACAGTTATCAGATGGCCTATTTTTGTTGGTGGAGTTTATTCTTTTTGTGCAAGTTCTTATTCATTTTCAAGTTAAATACAGTCTGACTTTTATCCCCAAAGGAACTTATATTTCAAACCCAATTTGAGCAGGATTTGGTTTGAGTTTGGGTTTGACTCATCTCTTTGATTAAAGGCTTATCTTCTAAATAACATGTCTTAATAGTTACTCTTTCCCTTCCCAGACCTTCTAAATTTAGATAAATGAGATCAATTATCGCTTCTAGAATGTTCAGTTTCTACTCTGGTCCTAGAATTTGGTGTCTAAGAGATGTTGATTTCCTTCCTGTGGGATCATTTGAATTCTGCAGTTTTCCAGTTGGTATCCTCACCAGTTCCGGGGTTGGGTTGGGGGGACTGTGGGAGAAGCCTGCTGGCCTCTGGTTCACCAGAAACCACAGGGGTGGGCATTTGGCCTCCTCAGAGCCTGGACAAGGCCCACAGGGACCTCACTGCAGGTGGAGGGCTGTCCTGCAGTAAGGCAGCTGGTGCATAAACAGACCCCCTGGAGCATCATGTCTGCCCAGGCAATGGGGAGGAACCTCTGCAAATGTGCTCTGGTGACATGAAACCAGCAAGGGGAGGAGCTATTTTTTGATTCATTTTCTTTCTTGTCACTTCCAGAGATGATCTGTGACGGGGTGATGTGGAACACCATTCATATATCGCTTAAATATATATGTAATAAGCACCTGCATATATGTAATAAGCACCTGGGGGCCAGGCAGAGAGCCACACTGTGCATAGAGGGTGAGCAGGAAGATATATCTCCTGCCCGGACCCTGAATTCAGGATTAGAAGGAGGGTTTGTTGTCAGCCATGAGGCTTGATAGTGGTTACACTCAAAATCCTATTTTGCTGCTAAGAGAATTGTTTTTTTGCAGTCTCAGCGCTTGGGAGGTCAGCCTAGGAACTGCTTATGATATTGTAAGACCTAGAGGTAGGGAGAAGGACCTAAAGGGCTTCTTTCCTCAGATACCTGTCTGCCTGCCTCACTGAATTCCAGCCTGTCAATCCTAACTGCTCACACCCTCCCATCCAGACCCTCCCCCCAAAACGTGAGCCTATAACTCTGGATCCCTAGGGCCCCAATAGACAGAGTCCATTTTGGACAGACTCAATGTTAGATATGGCCCCCAGTCCAAGCCTTGTTGAACCTGAGATTGTTTAGATCAGTAGTTGGCAAACTGTGGCTCGTTGGCCCCTTGAGTGTGGTTCTTCCTAAGCCTTAGGAGTACCCTAATTAAGTTAATAACAATGTACCTACCTATATAGTTTAAGTTTAAAAAATTTGGTTCTCAAAAGAAATTTCAATCGTTGTCCTGTTGACATTTGGCTCTGTTGACTAATGAGTTTGCCGACCACTG